>NW_017670648.1:335782-483468 GCF_001879085.1 Nicotiana attenuata | reverse complement strand
CTCTACCCGTTCAGCTGAGTTGTTTGAATCTTCCATTCTTCTTTTGCCTTTGTGCCTGACGGGACTGGGAGGAGGAGTAGGTGGAGGGCCCCTGGAAAATATGCTGATGTTGCCAGAGTTCACGAACTAACCTTTGGGGAGGGGAATAAACAAAAGTAAAACAAAAGGTGATAAGTTAGTAAGGATTATAAGAAAAGATGTTGCAATATTTAAACATGTAGTGCAGGAAATATAAAGCGTGTCCTAAATTTGGGGACCTCGTTGTGCCCGAGGTAGGCCTAGCGACAAGTAAATTTGGAGAACTTAGAATGCTAAATGCCTCATTTTATTGATAAGAAAATAAGACGAATCCCAAAACGACACTAAATAACATGAAATAAAAATGTTACTAGTGGCCATAGGCCTTATTACATTTTCAAAGGAAAATAAAAAATCCTATCTATTTGGTCCCAGAAGAACCTTCCCCAGATTCGGCAGCGTTAGCCCCCTCGTACAGCTCTCCCAACTCGCATAGTCCTAGCAGCAAGTAGGCCCTGGCCAGGTGTCCGCCTTCATTTCCTTCAGCAACTCGGCAATCTTCGACCCTCTTTAGAAACTTCTTTTCCAGTTCCACTATGCCCCGCTCCAAACAGATCAGTCGTTTGTTGGCGCTGACAGCCATATCCTTCCATTCTCCAATTAGTTTTTGATTGGCTTCTTGTATTTCACGGTGCTTATTTCCACATTCCCGCATCCTCTTGCGCAGTTGGTTGTATTTTACTTGTGCTTCAGCCTTTTCATCGATGATTCTGTGACCTCGAACAAACCCGGGCTGACCCAAACCGTTGTGATTGTCCTCCAGCCAGCCTAAATAGTATGGGGTACAACCAGCATGGTAGCGATCTGGTTCGATGGTGTCTTTTCCTAAGACAATTTTGCAATGCCACATATGCTGAGCCTGGCACCTGTATGGACTATCGTCATCCTGGAAGTCGGCTCGGAAGTGACTCATCTTGTCGACCCTTGGTATAACCTGCTTCCTACCAGCCTGTCTCATAACCCGGATAGGGACATAAGGGTAGGTTCCTGTCAAACCGATCAGTATTAGAAATGGCGCATCCCTAGATCGGATGATGAATTTTTCAGTAGGGAACCACTCGAACATTGCACTCGATCCTCAGTTAGATTGTCAAAGAGTTCGACCCATTCTCTAGCATTCTCCGGTTGGGCGAACATGTTGGGCATGTAATTCATTCGCTTCGGGTGATGAAAGGCGATATGATCGTCCCAGTCTCTACGATGGATTTCCTGTCGGTACTCACCCCTTTGGAGGTGTTCCATGAGCTATAGTTGGAGTAGCAAATTACAACCCTCGAAATGCTTGGCTTCCTGTTGACATCTTTCTAGGGCTCGGTATATTTCTGCAACTATCATTGGCACAAGGCTGAATGGCTGTCCATTAATTCCTTCCATCAAGGTTTTGGTGACCATGGCTAGCCTGGTATGGATTCTTGTTTTCTTCATTGGAAACACTATCATCCCCAAGAAACAGAACATGAAGACAAAGACCCTTCGATGGATATGCCCCAATGATGTGAGGGCGAACTCGTCCAGATAAGTACGGTAAGATTTGCTGTGATCGTACCTTTCATACAAATAGTCAAAGGGAATGTATGAATCCTTCAAACATGTCAAGTCGGGATTCTTCTTCAGACCCATCATTTTGAGAAAACCCCTACCCTTGCGATTTTCCGGCATTAGCAAACCCGGAGTTTCCCACGGTATCCCAGCTAGTCCTCCTATTTCCTCAAGCAAAGGTGTCATCTCAATGTCTCCAAAGCGAAATACCGACCTATCACAATCCCAAAACAGAATTGCAGCTTCTATGATTTTGTTGTTAGGTTGAATTTCTATGAGAGAAGGCAGGTTCCCTAGATGCTTCCTGACAAGGGCTTGATCGCTGGAATGAAGATCTCCCCACCAATTCAGCAATTTGGGGTGGATGTTGGTGACCATGCCGAATCTGGGGACTTCGTGCCTCATTTCTGCAAGACAAAAGTGTTAGACCCTTTTCCCCCACCAGACTCGACTATTAATATCAATAATTAGCATAAGAAGCATTTAGTTCTCCAAACGAATGCACAGAACGTGGTAAGGTCCGTTTGGGTTTCAAGGAAACCCAGTGGACTTGGACAAGGCTATCTTAAGGAGTCATTATGCGGACAACATAACTGACTCGGCTAGGTTTGACCATGATGCATGCACAATAAACAGAGTAAGGTTTCTATGTGGTATTAGACTGGTACCCTTGAGCGGACAACTCAAGAGGGAAATGCGCGGAACCGTCGACAACACCGTTGATCGACTGGTTTTACTGCAAATATGCCTTTGCCGGATTTAGGGGTGATAATATTGGAAGGGCGCAACCACTCATTATAACCGTTGCTATGGTATTTTGTTTGGCACGAGTGGAATATGATGTTGAAAAATGCAATTACAATAACTAACAAGTTGTCATGTATTTCCATGTTCATAAAGTAATAATTACAACAGGTTCTCATAATTTACAATAGCATTGAAGGAAAGCGATAAAGGAAAACATTAAAGAAAAAAAACGAAGAGCCAAGTCAGCTTCGTAGTAGAAGAAAGAATAGATATTTAAAAGCATTTAAGCAAGTAAAGACATGTAAAGAAGCATAAAGTCACAAATAGCATGAAATGGTAAAAGCCTTAAAAAAAATTCCCCAGCAGAGTCGCCATGCTGTCGATGCCCCCTTTTTCTCGCGAAATCGGGTTTATGACATTTGGGCGGACAACTCTTTTCCTTTTGGGAATTGGGTTTGCAATTTAGAAGAGTCGTCACCTAATGATTAAGTGCATTAGGACACTAAAATGAATTTGATTTAGAAAACCAGAGGTTGGGTAAGGGCTTGAAATTATCTCGAGGGGAAGGTGTTAAGCACCCCTCAAGATCCACTAGTGTGGTTCCTGGCCATGCTACAATTGTGACTTTAAATATGAACAATAAGTAATCAAGCAAGCATTGTAAAGACTAGGTAACTTTCACATAACAGTTGCAAATAAAAGAAATACAAGAGGTTTAAAGAGTGCTGAAATTTGGAAGAAGGTAGCTTTATAATAAAAGAAAGATACACAAGTAAAGGAGAAGGGGTCAAATAACTGATGCAAGTAATTCGAAAAAAAAGTGAAAGAGGCGGAAGTTTGGGGAGAAACAGTACTGAAAATCAGACAATTAAAAGAGAGATTTTGCATAATAAGTGCAAGTGATTGAAGTAAAAGAAGAAGTTAAAGAAACTGAAAACTAAACAGCTTTAAAATTTTGGAAAAAGGAAGTAAACAAGTAAAGAGGGAGGGGAGGTCCTAGGTTTATAAATAACACGGATCACCCCATACAACACCCGGTAATCATTTATACACGTGGTGTTATCGCGTGGTCATCATATCCATGTCTACCCTTACCAACCCCGATAAGGTATTAAATCGCGGAATGGTCTCGTTACTTATTGCATGCTATTACCCGTCCCAATTCTATCAGCCCCGGAGGTATTAGGGACTACTAGTCCTAAAGAGGAGGGAAAATTGGCTTTTAGAGTTTAAAAAGGACAAAAATCTAAGGCGACATTCAAAACATACATGACAAGTATGGGGGAAGCACATAACAAACAAGGCTCAAACAAACCTCCTTAAAACATAAAGAACATATAGTTTTAGCATGTCTTTTAGATACTGATTAGGTCTTTAATTAAACTTAAACGTTAAGGCGTGGCTGATTTATCACATATTTTCAGATAAGAAGTCCAAATTAGACCTGCCTGCTGGTTGTAATTATTAAAGACTGGTGTAGTTAATTAATTACCTAATGGCTTGCCTAGGTGAGACCTATGGGCATGATATCTAGCAATGCAAAGTATACTGAAAGCAAACATAAACTCTGCAGATGATGAGTATCGAAATTGTTGATTTTAGGCTTGACTCAGATTCAGTTGATGACCCTTATAGATATGCTTTCTAGGCGTGATTGATTTTAAAACGTTTATCGAAACACGAGAGTCCTATAGGCATGGTATTTATAATGCGATTTTGTTATTTTAAACCTATAAACCGTTTGCCTAACGATAGATGCAAAATGCAGAATTTAAAAGATCCTATAGGCAGGTTATCTATATGATGCAAGAATGCAGAAGCCTATAGTCATGGTACCTATATGAGTGCAGAACCTCAAAGGCATGGTATCTATAGATGCATAAGTGCAAAACTATAAGCAGGATTTCTATACGAAATGCATAAGTGCAGAACTATAGACAGGATTTCTATATGACATGCATAAGCGAAGAACTATAAGCAGGATTTCTATATGAAATGCATAAGTGCAGAACTATAGACAAGATTTCTATATGACATGCATAAGTGAAGAACCATAAGCAAATTTCTATATGATAAGCATAGATGAAAAGCAGGATGAGATTGCATGAATAAACACCTAACAACATGATGTCTACCCACATGCATACACGACTGAACCTCCCCTTTTCACTATATACCCCATAAGTTATTACAAATTATTACAACCCAGAATGAATAAAGGAAAGTAAAATTACATCAGAAATTAAAGTACAAACAAGGAGTGTCTGATTTCCAAAGCCTTTCTCATTTTGGTGTGTCAGAGTTCCCAGGAGCTTCATGAACTCCGGGCAGTGCTTACCCAAATAAATTGCAGAATTGAATTAAAGTGCAGTGTGGAAGGGCCAGCCGTCAGATGTCCAAGTTCGGAGAGAACTCAAGGTCCCAAAGCAAGGCTCATAGGAGGGGGGCAAAACTTAGAAACTAGGAATGAGTGTAAGTGCAATAGAGAGGATTCTGGGAAGGCCATGACAGGTTGATGGTCATACCCAGCAATTAGGAGTGCTGGCACACCCCTGACCAGCCTGTTAGCCACATTTGTTTGGGAGTTAGGATCTATCAAGGATCAGGTCCAAACATGACCAGCAATTTGGATACTGCCATGCCTGAACCTTAACTCAAACACATAGATGGAATAAGGGTATAGGGATTCACAGCAGAAAACAGGTGCAAAGAGAATAATATACATATTAATCAATGAGCATGGACAGTAAAGTAAACAGGATTGCAGAAGATGTAAATAAACACATTGGTGTGATGGCTAAAACTAAATTAGGACATACCAGTTTCAGAAATAAGCAGAGAAAAAGTAGTAGTAAAGCCCAAATTGCAAGCAAACGGCCAGAAGAAACTCAGATGAGAATGTGAAAGTATTGAAATTGAGAGTGTGAAGTGAGTAGTGTAAGCTGATGGTGTGTAAGAGTATTGAATTCGAAGTTGTCTTAAAGAGTATTCAATCGTGTGTCCTTGAAAGTGCAGAAGGGTAGTTCCCTTTTATAGTGCAGAAGGCAAGTAAAAAAAGGTAAGAAAATAGTTTTACAATCAATCACATAAAGTCTCCCTTTAGTTAAGGGATTCTGATTTCAAACGGGTAGAAGACAATTAAGGAAAGTATTTGACTGAAATCTTTTCCAAAGTAACACAAAGAGGATAAATACATAAGAGTTTATTTAAGGAAAAAGTCTAGTGGTACACGGTTTGTGAAAATAAGGAAAGGGAATCAATCAAACAGTCAGTAAAATCAAAATCGCAGGCTTTGTTCGAATGAAGCAAGTCAGGAAAAGAGAGAAAAGGGTTTTACTTAAGAAAATCAATAACAATCAATCAAACCTTACTAAATGGAATTCGGAATCAATCATAATTGGCAAAACCTTTTTGAAAGAAGAATTTCTCATATATAAGGCACACAAATATCAAACAAGAAGGAGTTGTCATGCTGATTAAAAAAGACTATCATAGAAACAATCATAAAAAGGGTTCGGGTCCAATTTATAGACTCAGAATGAGTATGAGAGTTCAGGGTTTCAAAGTAGAACCCCAGTCCAAACACAAAATCGAACTTGCCAAAGAAACCCCCAAATTCTAGGGTTTTCACTCGAATCAGGCACAGAGATGAGAAGGCAAGCTATTGAAACAGACTTAGAGGTCTCTTTCAGAGACTCATAAGAGACCAACAAACATGATAGCAGGTTTGAAAGCATAAAGAACATGTTTGAGAAAAGCTCGGAATTTAAGCAAGTTCAGCAGAGAGAAGAAGTGATGTAAACTTAAGACACAATAAAGGAAGCATGCTTAGAACTCAAACAAAGTCAGGTAAAGCAAACAAAATTGAAGAACTCAGTAGGAAACACGTACAGTAGAAAAATACTGAAAATATAGCAAAGAACAGATAGAAGAACATAACAAAGATTGACATGCGAGCCTAGTCTAAAGGCACAGTAGAATACAAAGATATAGAAGAATCGTGTATAGTAGGAAGAAAACAGCAGAACGACACATGTGTGGTAGAGAATGAAAACACACGAGCATAATATAGACAAACACACATAAAGAAAAGAATCAGAAAGATGTTTTGAAAGCCTTTCAGAAACCCAAATTGAAGAGAAATAATTTTTAAAGAAAAGATTGGGGAAAGCACTTAAAAAATCCAGTAGAACACAAATACATCACAGATCTAAGAAAACAAATAAAGAAAAACCTCGAATAGCTTAGGATTTCGGAGAAACCCTAGAAATGAGAAAGGCCTGGAAAAAACTCCGACCTGGAGTCGGATGAGGTGGGAAATAGGCTCCTAATGCTTGAATACGCCTGAGCATGGCCGGAGAGGCCGTAGAACCATAGATCTAAGAAGGTCTGAAAGAGAATCATCGAGGTCAGACCTCAAAGCTTCGAACACCCATGGTCTAATGGTGGAGGGGAGTGAGTGCAGACCATCCATGGCCTGAGAAGCCATGGATTCCGGTGAAAGTACGGTGGAAAAGGGACGGAGACGGTTAGGGTTCCTTCGATAGAATTTTGGGAGTAGAGAGTATTCAAGGGCGGCGGACTAAACGAAATGGGGGGATTAGGGTGGGGTTGGTGAATTAAAATTGAAAGGGGTGATCCTAGCCCTTGATCAAAATGATCAGCGGCCTAGATTGAAAGAAAATCCGGGCTGGTTAAACAAATGGGTTAAGGGGTTGGGTAAAATTGGGATTGGGCCGGTCCAATTGGGGTTAGGATTGGGTCCATTTGAGGGCTAAAATTGAAATGTAAATAGGCTGTAATTGCAAAGAAATGAGGCTAAATGTTAAATAGCCTATTATCCATTTTTTTCATTTTTTTTAAATTTTATAAAAAAATAGTAAAAATGCTTTTTAAAAAGCAAATTAAAAGTACTGAGTCAGTTAATAACACATAAATATTAATTTAAAAATTTTGGAACCAATTTTTATAATTAAAATGCTATTGAACTTTAAAATAGGCTAGAATTGCAATTATATGCAATTTTGCCTTTAAAATACCAAATAAATTTGTAAAAATGTGCAGAAATCACCTTAACTATATTTTGGTGTAAAGGTGGGAATAAAATAAATTATTCACCAAAGTTGATATTTTTTGGGAATAATCACTGATTTTGTACTGCTAAAATGGACAATAACTTGATTCTAAAAATCTTATAAAATTGGGAAAAAGACCAAAATCTTTAGGCATGCTTATATATGCATATATACGTTATTTTGAAAGTGTTTCGTATAAAAAAAATACATAGAAAAAAATTGGGTATCAACACCAGCGTGTTAATACAAGGCTGAGGTGGAGTCTAGGCGTCCCTCCCTTTGGATTTAGGGGTACTCTTCGGGTACATTTCCCGGATCCGCCGTCCCGGCAGTAGATACTTTCTTCCTGCATTTCCGGGCCTTTGCAGGGTGCCGTCATTCTTTTACTGCCGCGACAATACGTTGTGGCTTGTTGGCTTTACTTTTCCTGGTCTCCTTCTTTCCTGACCGCTCGATGATATTTGGTGGCGACCCTCGTCGAACAGCACGGTCGTCGTTCTTCCGAGCTGGTGGCCTCACGCGCCCTGTGGCTCCTACGCCGAGCCGTACTTCTTTTGCAAGAGTTTTGGTCGAACGGGTTCGGGCCGTCTGGCGCTTTCGACTTCGCTTATGGTGATCACGATATTTGATGTAGCGATATGGAAATCGCGCCTGGCTGGGCGGTGTTTCCTTACCAGCTGCACCTAGTTGAACCTAGTTCCGTCGGAGGTTCCTCGAGGATGTTGCCCTCGGGCCATCTCCCTGCCGTTGTGAGGTAGGTTGTACCTCGAATCGTTCCTTTCACTTGCTGCGCATGGGTGATATCTCCATCTACTTCGCATCGGCTTCTTTGCCTGGCGTCTACTCAGATATAACAAGCCCGATGAGGTTCCCGGATTGTTCCCCACGGTTCTGATTCGAGGCTGACACCAGGTGCGGTCACTCAACCAGCCCTTGGTCGGATGCCTGATCCGTCTTTGCTTGAAATGTCCTTGAGTCGTCGGGTGTGACTTGTTTAGGCCTCGGGTGAAGGCTTGTGCTGTCCAACCATTCGAAATTGGGGACGGGTTGTGGCCCTTCGCGATATTTTATTCCTTCCTTGTTCGGCCTTGGGTGTGTCGGGCCTTTTTGGTATTGTTTTATCGATACGGGTGTGTGCTTCCGCGGAAGACCACGCTGGCATGGCGAGCGAGTCCGTGTCACGCCCCAAAATCCGAGGAGCGCGACCGGCGCTCAACCGAGTAAACCCAACCGAGCAAGCCTGTTAGATCTCATTCTACCCCAAACTAACTCATGAATAATTTGGAGATGGACTCCATTAATCAAATTCTATAAACACATCATTAACGATTTCCATTTCATTTTCATTAGCAACTTCATTCCCATATTAAAGGTATTACAAGTTTTATACATCATTGCAAAACATCAACATTTCTATTTAAAATTCCCATGTCCGACACTACCCACAACCTGTCTACGGAGCCTCTAACTACAACTAAAGAATAATATGGAAATGCCGGCAACAAGGCTCCGGCTATACCTTACACAAATACCAAAATAAGACTCCGGGAAGAAAAGCGGTTAAGCCACGCAGGGCCCCGAGAGGAAAGGGCTCACCAATACAGCTGACGGAAAGTGGATAAGGTGCTACTGTCAATGGACTGTAGTACCTGCACCTATAATCATAACACGAATGTAGCGCCCCCGGCAAAAGGGACGTCAGTACATTTGAATTGTACTGGTATGTATGAACAAACTTCAGCCCAGGTAGAATCAAATAACACACAAGTAACATATATCAATAGAATCAACGATCAAATGCACGTGAGAGAAACAATCAAAGCCAAATAAGTTTCATAATCTCTCCTTTTTCCCTTCAACATTATCACATCAATGATTTCACAATTTATAAACAGGTATGTAACAGTAATAGAAACAATAATCAAATCCACAAAGAGGGAACAATCAAGCCAAACAAGTATACAATCTCTCCTGCTTCCCCTTCCACATTTCCACATCAATAATTTCACAATTTGTTCATATTTTCATTTCAATAGTGATTTCGATCACTTTTCACCCTTATTACCTCGGCCACCCTTATTACCTCGGCCACCCTTATCACCACAACCCACACCTTATTACTTCGTGTTGCGGCGCGCAACCCGATCCCAACGAACAATCACAATTCACAAACAACACACAACAACAACAATTCACAAGAACAACAACAACAATTCTCAAAGAACAACCACAACAATTCACAAGAATTTCCGTAGCCATCAATACCATTTCATCATATTCAACAACTCATATGCAATTTAAGTCACCACAATAATTATCCACAACAAGCCAAATATGTTGTTACCACAGTTGTTCCAAGTGCATCATTTACGATTTCCTTCCATCATTTGTTTCTCAGTTCTTTCCACATAACACTTTCACTATCACACACCCACATTTGATTTGTTTCCATTTACTTGAACCATCATATCGTAAGACTTAACCAACAATGTTCAAGGCACATTAATCACAAGAATTCACAAATAGTTAACAAAAGTAAACACATACTTCCATGTCAACATCCTCAAGCTTTTACAAACTTTGCACATAACAAGATAGGCACATCAAATCACTTCTCACAATCACATATAACTTGGTGGTATGGGAATCAACTAAGGCAATCAGTTCACATATTTTCATACAAGGTACACATACCGTATGCTCGCCACAACAAGGGGATTCTACAAGAGTTAAAGTTAGCCATACATGCCTTTCTTGAGCTTTCCTTTAATTACTACGATATTCCGAAAATTCTAGCAACTTCAATCTATTTTGGGACATAGCAAAATTGAACACAAATTAGGAACATATTCATAATTCTAGCTCATTTGAGCATTTTATCAAATACTAGTTGAGCATCTTGATTTCAAATCCCCTTTCCAAAATTTTCTTCATTCCCTAACCCAATCCTTACTTATTTATATTAAGCAATCTTCCCATAAACCTAAGTTGTACATGCATGTATATACAATACTAATACACCCAAGAATCATACCTTAATAACCCATCTTATACTCCAAACTCAAATTAAAACCTAGGGTATAGAATCTTACCTCTTAGATGAAGAACTTGAGATTCGGATCTTTGATTCTTGAAAATTGATGCAAGTTTAGATGATTTAAATGTTGGGTTCCTCCTTCTCTCTCTAAAATTCTCTCACCTCTCTCTAAAATGAGTAGACAATGACCCCAAAATGAACTCTAAAGCCTATATATTAAAATGGGGTCGGGTTATAAAAATTAGAAAATTAACCCTCCGATGTCAATTCTGCTATAGCAGAATGGACCGCAGAACGCGAATGTTGGCCGCATAATGCACCGCAAAATCGGCGCCCAAAACTGGGCTACACTGGCCCAGTCTGCGACAGAAATGCGACCGCAGAGTCAACAATGCGATAGGAATGCGGTCGCAGATTTGACACGGGATAACATTTTCCAGCCTTTGGTGATTTGATCATAACCTTGCGTAGGAATGTCCAAATGACGAACGGTTTGAAGCGTTGGAAACTAGACTCAAAGACCTTTCATTTGATAGGTTATTTATCACATAAAACATTATACATATTTAGATGTGCTTGTTCAAATTAGGGACTAGTGCAAGATCGTTCGGAATTTTTGCCTATTATGGACTTTTCCAATTTTTCTTAGACTTTGGCCTTTCCTTGGACCCCAAATTACTTACCATAAGACTTATACACATATTTACCAAATCCAATAGATGCACACCATGTTAATAGCACATAAAAATATTATAATGAGCCTACGTGACACCACGAAATCCTAAATTACTTAGCGAAAATTTCCGGGGCCTTACAGTCCGTGAGGCCAGATGCCAGGCGGCGGCGCGGTGTCACGGTTTCCTCCGGAAGAGCGTCTTCGAGGTTCCTCAGAGAGAAGGGCTTGTACCCATTGTCTCGGGGTTTGCTGCCTTCAAACGAGCACGCGAGGGTGGTAGATTGCCCGTAGGGAGCCAAGGTCCTATCACATCTCGGGAGTCCTAGTGTTCCGGGTTTCTGCGGGGTAAATTCCGGTGATGTTCCCCCGAGGGAGGATTTTTGCGAAAACTCCCACGAACCTGACCTGATCTTTTTGAGGAGATTCCCTAGTATCTCTGCCGCTCCAGGGTAGGACGCAGGTTCGTCGCCATTTGACCTATCGCATTCCGGCTCATCGTAAGAATGTGTCCTTGTTGCTGCTGCGTCGGGAGTCTCCTGGCGACCTCGCAGCTGAGCGATGGCCAGCTGTTGTTCCTGCAACATTTCAAGGATAATATGAAAATTAATTTCCCGTTCCAACCGGGCCGGGGTTTTTTGAGCTTTTTGTTGGTCAGCGGGCTGTATGCTATCGTTGGTGCGCGGGGCATCGTTGACTTGTCGCGTGATTTGCAAGCCCGCGTCCACTTGACTTGACCCAAATGCGTTATCAGGGTCCTGTGGCGTCGCGTCAACCGCTGGAATAGCTATGCTGCTTCCGCCGCGGTTCTCGGGGTAGTCGTTCTCGATTTTGCTCACCGAGCCAGACATTAACCTGAAATCGAAAGATCCCGGGCAAGAAAAGAGTGAAGGATAACATACGTTTACGTGACGAAACCAGCAAGAAAATAATCACTATTATTTTTAGCCCCACGGTGGGCGCCAAACTGTTTACCGTGAAAATGGTAACAACAATTGAATTTGTAAATGGGATTCTAAAAATACGTGATCTATTCTCAAGCTAGTTTTGAGGGCAATTTGTATTGAGATTAAGCGGTGTAACGATGAAATACGAGGTAAGATGAGTCAGCAAGCAAACCGAAGGGGCCTGCTGGCCGGATGCGGAATAGGTCGATGGAGTCCTCGGGTCCGAGGCTCGAACCGGGATTGTGCAATCGGGGACAGTCGGGGAAGGGATAACAAACACAAGTACGATTAAGTAAGGCTATTTATGGCCGTTACACAGTTAGACGGGTGTACAACAAGTAAGAAAATAATGAACACGAGGTGGCCTCGGGCCAATTAGAACAAATGTCTTAGAAGAAAAGAGAGAGAGAGAGAGAGAGATATTATTACGTTTGTGGAGAAATGGAGCAATAGCCAACCCCCTGCAAGGAGGGGCGAGTCCCCTTTAATAGGAGGGGAATCTCGATTACAAGTACATGGGGAGTAAATGCAAAATACGGTGATGAGATGGGTTGACATGATGCCACAGCGTAGGCTCTAGATAGGCCGGGTCCGTCAGATATAGATGTACGCCTAGGGGGTTTCTTCCCTTGGCCTGGCTTCGTTCTTTGCTTCGGCCGAGTCGGGCTTTGACGAACCCCCAAGGTCGAAGACGAGACCACGAGCTCCTACCCTCGAGATCCCGAGGCATGCTTCCGGAATGCCTCGACAGCGGGAAATTAATGTCACGCCCCAAAATCCAAGGAGCGCGACCGGCGCTCAACCGAGTAAACCCGACTGAGCAAGCCTGGCAGGTTTCATACATACTACCCAACCCAACTCATAATTAAATAAGGGATAGACTCCATTAATCAAATTCTATCAACATATAATTAACGATTTCCATCTCATTGTCATTAGCAACTTCATTTCGCCACTTTAAGGGTATTACAAGTTACATACATCATTGCCAAACATCAATATTTCTACTTTTAATTGCCAATACCCGACACTACCCACAACCTGTCTGCGGAGCCTCTAAATATAACTCAAGAATAATACAGAAATGTCGGCAACAAGGCTCCGGCTATACCTTACAGGAATACAAAAAAATAAGACTCCGGGAAGAACAGCGGCATAAGCCACGCAGGGCCCCGAGGGGAAGGGGCTCACCAATACAGCTGACGGAAAGTGGAGGGGGTGCTACTGCCGGTGGACTGGAGTGCCTGCTATAGAACCACCTACAATCATAACACGAATGTAGCGCCCCCGGCAAAGGGGACGTCAGTACATTTGAATTGTACTGGTATGTATAACTAAACACCATTACTAGAAAGAACTATCAAACAGATACAAGCAAATAATATGGGCAAATCAAAGAAGCAATTCATATAATCTTTTATACAATTTCCACAACATTGATTAGGGCATTTCTGTCACGTGTTCACCACTGTTCTCATTACCACCGCCATCTCGAGCGGAGTCCGATCACGACCCGACCGGCTAGGTCACCTCATTGGAGGCATTACTCTCAATCAATATTTCATTTCCCTTATCCGGAATCCAATATCAGCACATTACCACCATGTGTGCGGCATGGTGTCCGATCACGACCCGATCGGCTAGGTCACCTCATTAGAGGCATTACTCCATTCTCATTAGTCAACACTTTAAATCTTTATCCCACACATATCATAACAATTCCTGGGGCACTCATGGCCACCATCATCACATCGTTTCTCTTTTTTAATATTCATTTTACAAGTTGTAAACATAGACACATATATCAAGGATAATTCAAATTGAAATCACAGGTAAATGAGCACATAGCTAGCATGAATAATTCTTTGTTTCAATGTTGGCTTATAGCCCAAGTATTTCAACACATAACTGTACTTTTCATCATTATCTAATTGTCAAGATTGGCACATTATTCACGTTGAGGCACATCCTTCACGAATATGTATAGATAATTGCAAATCAATTAATGCGTAATAACAAGCAATATGCTAACCAATTCAACTTTTACCATGCTTTCATAAATGACAGCGGAGCTCAATTTTTTATAAAAAGGGGGTTTTAGCCATACATACATTTCTTGAGTTTTCCCTTAATTACTACGATATTTCGGAAATTCTAGCAACTTCAATCTATTTTGGGACATAGCAAAATTGAACACAAATTAGGAAGATATTCATAATTCTAGCTCATTTGAGCATTTTATCAAATACTAGTTGAGCATCTTGATTTCAAATCCCCTTTCCAAAATTTTCTTCATTCCCTAACCCAATCCTTACTTATTTATGTTAAGCAATCTTCCCATAAACCTAAGTTGTACATGCATGTATATACAATACTACCCAAGAATCATACCTTAATAACCCATGTTATACACCAAACTCGAAATTAAAACCTAGGGTATAGAATCTTACCTCTTAGATGAAGAACTTGAGATTTGGATCTTTGATTCTTGAAGATTGATGCAAGATTGGATGATTTACATGTTTGTTTCCTCCTTCTCTCTCTAGAAATGCTCTCACCTCTCTCTAAAATCAGTAGAAAATGACCCCAAATGAAGCCCCAAAGGCTATATATCAAAATGGGGTCGGGTTATAAAAATTAGAAAATTAACCCTCCGATGTCAACTCTGCTATAGCAGAATGGACCGCAGAATGAACATGCGGGCCGCAGAATGCACCGCAAAATCGGTGCCCAAAACTGGGCTACACTGGTTCAATCTGCGGTTTGATTTGCGACCGCAGATTAAAAATGCGGACCGCATAATTGACATTGAGATCGCAGATCTGACATGACACAGGATCGCATTTTCCAGCCTTTGGTAATTTGGTCATAACTTTGTGTAGGAAGGTCCAAATGATGAACGGTTTGAAGCGTTGGAAACTAGACTCGAAGACCTTTCATTTGATAGGTTATCCATCAGCTAGAACCTTATAGATATTTAGATATTCTCGTTCAAAGTAGGGACTAGTGCAAGATAGTTGGGAATTTTAGCCTATTATGGACTTTTTCCAATTTTTCTTAGACTTAGGCCTTTCAGTGGATCCCAAATTACTTACCGTAAGACTTATACACATATTTACCAAATCCAATGGATTTACACCATGTTAATAGCACATAAAAATATTATAATAAGCCTATGTGACACCATGAAATCTTAAATTACTTAACGAAAATTTTCGGGGCCTTACAATTAAGTCCTTTAATTTCACCGTGTACAGATAGTCCTCTTTTTGAGCGATAGGGAGAAACGTTTCTAGAATTAGCTGAGAAAACTGATCACAAGTCAAAGCATGAGACCCAGCTGGTCTAGCCAAACAAAAATCCCTCCACCATTTCTTGGTGGAACCTGATAAGCGGAAAGCAGCAAAATCGACCCCATTGGTCTCCACTATCTCCATGTTCCGGAGAACGTCATGGCAACTGTCCAAGTAATCCTGGGGATCCTCTGAAGATGTACCGCCATAGGTAGTAGTGAAAAACTTGATGAACCTGTCCAACCTCCATAAAGCATCTGTAGACGTAACTGCTCCATCGCCGGTCTGAGCCACAACACCCGGCGGGACTACCCCAACTGGCTGAGCTGCTGGATTCTGACACTGGGGAGCCATGTGCTCTGGTGTGTGAGTAGGTGGAGTCTGTACTCCTCCCCCAGCACGAGAGACGGCTGGTGCTACTGGAAGTATGCCTGCTTGAGTGACACTCTCCATAAGGCCCACTAGACGGACCAGAGCATCCTGGAGTACCAGGTAGCTGCGAACCCCTCTAGGACCTGACTGGTCCCGCTGGAATGGTCTGAGCTGGAACCTCATCATCGAACTCAACTTGAGGCTTCGCCGCTAGTGCTGCTACTCTGGGCTGTACCCTACCCCTGCCTCGGCCTCTAGCACGGCCTCAGCCTCATCCTCTAGCACGCCCTCAACCTCTTCCTCTGCCCCTCGTAGGAGCTGCCATCGGGGGCTCAGGCTGCTGATCAGCTGATGAAGCAGTACACATTCTCGCCATCTATGAAAGGACAGAGTATAGAGTTCAATTAGCGTTGAGATACCAAACCGCACGAGAGAGATGAATAGAAGCGAAACTGTTCCTAAGACTCTACAAAGTTTGTTCGTGAATTGTGATACCTAAGCAACCTAGAGCTCTGATACCAACTTGTCACGACCCGAATTGCCCACCGTCGGGACCGTGATGGCGCCTGACGTTGTACTCGCTAGGCAAGCCAACATTACAAATTATTTCGTCTTTTACTTTTATCTTCTAACAATTACCAAGTTAACAAAGGTAAATCAGCGAAATAAAATGAAAGAACAGAATTTAACAAGTTATCTTAATACAATTGTGAAACCATAATAAAACTCCACTCAGAACTGGTGTCACAATTTTATGGACCATATACGAATACTACATATAATAGTTTGAACAAAGAAGTACACATATGTTTCGAAAATAAATAAAACAGAAAAGAAAGACAAGATAGAAGGGGACTCCAAGGCCTAAGGACGCCTGCAGGACTACCTCGGGTCTCTGCTGGTCTGAAGGCAGCAACCTCGAACTACGGTCCGTACGGTCCAGCACTGGGATCTGCACAAAAAGTGCAGAGTGTAGCATCAGTACAACCGACCCCCTGTACTGGTAAATGCCAAGCCTAACCTCAACGAAGTAGTGACGAGGCTACGGCAGGGCATAAAAATATATATAACCTACAACAGTTTATAACAACAGAAAAGAAGTACGGAATGAAAAATAACCGGAACTTGCTATAAAGGAACACAGGACCTAACCAGTCTACTAGTATTCAGCTATAACTAATCCTTAGGGAATTTCAACACCTCAATAATGACTTCAACAAAAATAAATGCCAAAAACAATAACTGATGCGGCGTGCATCCCGATCCCACCATATACACAATAACAATATCAATATTTCCCATAATAACAGTATCAATATTCTCCCTTATTCCTCCTTGTTGCGGCGTGCACCCCGATCCCGACATATGTATATATCAATACCAATCACAAAGAATAAACACAAGGTGTTTCACAAGCTAACCCAATTTCCACAATTCTTATACTTCAACTACACAATGGAATTTCGCTACGATTATGAAACTTCACTCATGAAACCAAATCAACGAGACCAACCAACGTGCATCATAAGGCACCAATGAATCCATATCAACCAACGGGATAATAAAATGAAGCTACAAGACCAATAATACCTCAACGGAAACATCAACAACTAACATGAAACAATTAAATAATTCAAGGAAGAGAACAACAATTAACATGAAGCAATTAGACATGGAACATTTGTGATCAAGTAGCAATTAAGGCATGGAAGCATTTATGATCATGTAGCAATTAAGGCATGGAAACAGTTTAAGCAGGCGGCAAATAAGACAAGAAATAGTATAATGGGAAACGGGGAAAGGAAAAAAAAACTAAAAATGGAAATTTGGTGGCGCCTAGGTACTCGTCACCACACCTATACGCCACGCACATGAAATTTCATTTAGCACATACGTCGGGGATTCCTATTCCCTCAAGTCAAGGTTAGACCAAACACTTACCTCAAGCCAACGGACAATTCAACACCAAACCACCGCTTTCCCTCTCGATTCCACCACCAATTCACTCGTATCCAGCCATAATTAATTCAATAACATCAATAAATGCTAATTAAACCAATTCAAATGCATGAATATGAATTTCCCAATGTTTTCCCCAAAAGCCAAAACCCGACCCCGAGCCCGCTTGGTCAAAACTCGAAGTTCGAACCAAAACCCGATTACCCATTCGCCCACGAACTCAAATATACAATTAGTTTTGAAATCTGACCTCAAATGGAGGTCCAAATCCACAAAGTTCGAAATTCCTAATTTCTACCCAAGAACACCCAATTTCCCATGAAAAACCCTAGATTTCAAAGTGAAATCATGTAAAAAGATGAATTAGGTTGAAGAAGATGAGCTAAAAATCACTTACCTTTGATTTGAAGAAGTTTGAGTCTTTGAAAAATTGCCTAAGGATGTTTAGGGTTTGAGAGAAGTGTAAAATGATGAAAAATCCCATCTGAAATCTCACTTAACAGGTGCAGTTATTGCAATTGCGATCAGGGGTTCGCAATTGTGAACCCTTTGAAATCCTTCTACCTTCGCATTTGCGAAGAAAACGTCGCATTTGCGACAGAGGGGCCTTCGCAAATTCCGGCCCAGAGATCGCATTTGCGATGAGGGCATGCCTAGGTCTGGTTCGCATTAGCGACATATTTGTCGCATTTCCTAGACCTGTTCACTTTGCAATTGCGAAGCCCGATCTCGCAATTGCGAGATCAGAGGCCTGTATAAAAATACCAGATGCACAATTGAGTTTCCTATGTCCAAAACACTACCGTGGCCTATCCAAAACTTCCCGAGCCCTCGGGGATCCAAACCAAACATGCACACAAGTCTAAAAACATCATACAGACTTGTTCGTGCGATCATATCGCCACAATAACATCTCAAACAACGAATTAAACACGAAAACTCACGAATTTCACAAGATAGTTCAAATTTCTATTTTCTCAACCAAGGGTCCGATTTATACCAAATCAACTCCGATTCTTACTAAATTTAACAGATATGATGTAAATATTATATTAAACCTGTACCGAGATCCGGAACCAAAATACGGGTCCGATATTATTAAGATTATACACCATTTTATTTCCAAAAGTCTTTATATTTTCCAGCAAACAATTTTCTTTAAAAAAATTTTCCTCGGGCTAAGGACCTCGGAATTCGATTCCGGGCATACGCCAAAGTCCCATATTTTACTACGGAACCTACGGGGCCGTCAAATCACGGGTCTGGGTCTGTTTACCAAAAATGTTGATCGAAGTCAACTTTAATCAATTTTAAATGCCAAATTTAACATTTTTCTTAAAATTCAGATAAAAGCTTTCCGGAATCGCGCTCGAACTGCGTACGTAAATCGAGGATAGATACAAGGAGGTTTTCAAGGCCTCAGAACACGAAAATGGACTTTCAATCAAAAGATGACCTTTTGGGTCATCACAGTAGTATCATGAAGCAGACTTTTTTTTTCAACTTATGTATTTTTCTGAGACCCATGAAGAGATGATAGAATAATAAGACATATGAGGAATCAATAACATAAGTATCTCTAGTATTTCAATGAAAAGAGTCATTTATGAAAATTGTGTGTTTGCCCGTTTTGTTTGTGTCGTATAGATCATGCCAAAAGAAATAAGGGATAGCCTTAACATACCTACTGATTCTCTTGATAATCCATCTAATGCACGTAACGACGAATCGAAGTAGGGAAAATCCGTATGATGTTCTTGAGAAAGATTATACCGTGCTTCCTTAGAATCGAAATTCTCACGTTGCTAAGTAGTCTTGGATGAATTTTGTTCAAGAAAATCACGTTGATGATGCAATTTTCATCTTTTGCTGAAGCCTTTTACCTTAACATACATATAAAATATCTTCATTTGTGAATTAGAGAAAGGATTATAAGTCTTTGTGGAGTGGGCCCCACTAGCAAGACTTGGTGTCACATAATCCTCTTAAATGTGACACCTTTCAACCTAATATAAGAGTCACTTAGACGGGGATGAGGTGCTCCCACACTAAGGCATATCCAAAGATTTAATTAATCCCCACCAATTTCTTAATTAAATATGTAATCTCCCATTAACCAATAATTAACCATTTACCCACATAATTAAGAATTATCTCGAATTACTTAAAATACTAATCATGTTTAACACACTTTATATACCTTACTATCATGGTCGTGTGGTATAGTACTAGTCCATAAATAAAGGGTATTTTAGCTCAGGCTGTATTCTATCCCAAAATGTCAAACTTCGACGAAATTCATTTTCTTTGATTTTCTTACCCTCTCACCTTCATGAATTTACTCATCACTTGTTTGAAATAGCATAATACTTATAATCCCAAAATAATCTCAATCCCGAACTTACGACAAACCTTTAACGTACAAAAATGCTAAATGTAGTATCTCATTTCCTAGCTTTCATCAATTTACTTATGGCGTACTTTCACATACGAAAACATGGGGTGTAACATCGTTCCCCCCTTTGGAACATTCATCCTCGAATGTTGACGGAGGAACTTATCATTATCATAGCCTATAGTCCTTCCGAATACTTTAGTAGTGTCCTTGCCATCTTAGGTAGTTGTTCTGTGAATAAATCCAAAGTCCAGGGTATTCCCACCTATAGGTCTCTTTCTTACACCACGACTTGTGGTCGGGATTATTCCAATCTCGTAACTCTTGCTACCTTCTGTCATGTAGCTTGTACGACTTTTTCCTTTTTCCTCCAGCTTTTACCCAATCTCTAGGCTTCACTTTGTAAACATATACAAAGCTTGATAAGATGTCCCTCTGGGCATCTATTGTTATACCGAAGTTCTTCGTCCGGCAATTTGTTGAACTCACGAATATTGCTATACCTTATTTCGTTTATCCATCAGTATGACTTTACTGCACCTAGGTAGGTCATACTGTCACACAACTCTTATTTTGATTTATCCTTACTGAGGTGTGCTACCAAACTCCAGGTTACTTTTGTTGCTTATCCCATATGTATAAATCCAAGTCTGTTAATGCTCTCTCATTACTGTTCCTCTTAAGAATGAAGGCCTAATCTCATCTCATACTTTGTGACCTTTGTCCATCCACTGTTGATTCACCTCAATATTGATCTATAATTTACCACTAATAACTTGGAACTTCTTACGTAATCACTAGGTATCATGCTTCGTCGAGGAACAATTGAAGTGATTTTCCTGACCCACCTGGGGGCAATACTTTACTTCCATAACCGTATTTCATAGCATCCCAATGTGATTCACCTTATGTGGGTATTTTAATCCCGTAAAACTCATGAATCCCTTTCTTCAAATCATTACTCGATAGAAGGCCCAAACGTCATCCTTTATCTACCGTAATTGCACCCTTATTCTACTATCAAAGCAGCATTCTATCTCTTCAAAATGCTACTTATGATGAGTAACTCCTTTGAGTCCATTCAGGCTATACCGAGCTTTCTATAACTTAGAGAAATCATCAGCTCTCTTGTTTTCACGAGCTTAATCCCGAGAACTTATCCGTTTCTCGTCACCTTCTCACTCGCCCTTTCTTGTCCATAATCTCGTCTTCCTAAAACCTTGTCGCTTTACCATACTTTAGCTTGCGTCCTATATATTTCTATTTATACTACTCGCAACCTTCCTTCAACTTGCTTGCATCATAGATTTTCTTATGTCATTCTGGAACATCAAGCGAGACATCACATCGTCTCTAACTCTTCTTTACTCTATTTATTAGACACCTTGATACCTAGAAACCATAGGCTGGAAGACATGCCATTGATGACACTGCTATCATTCCTGGATACTGAATACCCACGCTTCTAGCCTTCTATTCAATGTATGGACTATTCACAACCTTCTGCATTTGAGTATCGTGTACATTGTTCGCCTTTACCTTACTTACCTTAAAATCTTGCATCACATTTTGTATTTCTTTCATGACCTTCCTTCCTCATATGTATAATTCACATCCATAACTTGAAGCTTTATTATAATACTTGCACCTCTGGTGTATACATAATCTGGTGAGAGCTTCATACTGACATCTTATGAGGCTAGTATTCTTCTGACACGCTTAAAGAATATGGCTACTATACTATCTCTCTTGTACCTCTAATATGTAAGAGTGATCCTACAATTTTCTCAATCGTGTGTTTTTCTGGGTCTAATAATCAGACTCCTGATTTACTTAGTTGGTGTAACTCTTTAGTTTCATCTTCCCCCCGATCAACCTTTATGTAGGCTTAAGCTATCTTCCGATATGCGACTCATGGCGTTAGTAATTACTTTATCTGTTCGTGGACGCTATGGAATATCCGTGATACCATCACCTAACAATTCAATCCTTTGTCTATAACCTGGACTCAATTATTTCTTTTAACTTATACTAGAGTCTTCTACGGCTGTATGATTTTCAACATATATGCTGCGTAATACCCCGAAATCTTAGGTGCATTCATAATGTAATTATCTCAGGAATATTGATCAAATAATTCCTTTCATTCCTTCTCAACTTTCTTTAAATGCAAGCAATTGCTTTTCCTGGTCGTTCTGCCACTTGTTGCACGAATACTTGGTTTATCTTAGTGCCCACACATATTGGCCACGATAGGTGCCACTTTCTTATGGGGTGCATACAATGTTGTTGTGAGACTGTTGCTACAAGACCATTTCCTCTTTAGGTCACTATGCTTAGGTTGAAGGCTTTTTACTTATTTCCTTTAGCTAGTCATTCGTTGTAGTACTTAGGGAAGACCCCTCTGACTCTTGTAAAGCTGCGAGCTTATTACATCATATACTCAATAAAATGTTTGACGTTCGTACTCACCTATAATTAATCTTAGTTACTTACTTCCATGCCTTTGTGCTTTTAGGCTTGCTTCTGAACTGATATTTTGACCGTCTTCCCAGTGGCACTCTCTTTTATTCCCGTAATACTCATACGATACCTTTAACTACCCCAAGATCCTATCTGAATTTTTCTCATGTATTACAATGACATTACTGCAAGGCTGAATTCACTATATTGGATTTTACTATGTTTATCTTCCACGATCTATTGACTCGTCTGTAACCTTCTATTGAGCCATAACTAGGATCTTCCTGAATCCATTACTAACTACTCATAGGCCCATTCTCATATAAATATTGCGCGTAATCTTTCTTGGGTTATTTCCTTTGTGTTAACTTACGTCTTGCACTGGCTCCTTATCTATCAATAACATCTCGGGCATGGAACCTTACTTCCTTTCCTGACGTCGTGTTTGCATAATGTTCTGGAATCATAGCATATTTGTAGGCTTGGAATAAGTGCAATCTCATCCCGTTTTCATTTTTTTTGTCGCATTCTTCTTTTACAATTCCATAATTATTCCACTTAATTCTGACTTAATGCCACATCACTCAATATTCCCCCCCTTTAGGGGAGTACTAAGAGGTGGAGCTACGATGACCTACCTATAGGTGTTTTACCTCTTCATCTTTGGCATCCTTTCACATCATCGATCACTCTTAATCGTCTTGTGGTAATCCTTTTGTACCAAGGATAACGAAATTCCTTACTTACAAGGGTGATACTTAGTTTATCTGGCACATACAATCCCTTAAGCTTAACTTTGTTCACACTGCTTGCTTTAAGGAAGCTTCTTCCTGAATGATCATTCTCTGAATTTCTCATGAATCTTCTTCTGTTGTCCATTCTATTATCGCCGAAACGCAATCTGAAATTCTCATGATGCTGAGCATTATCAAATCACTCAGTCCCTAATTCATGTTTAGTTTATCTTATTCACCAGCCCATACTAAGTTCTATTACTCTGGGTCTAACTTGTTCTTCTGGTAATCACGTTAGAGTCACGAACTTATTTCTCGTAATGAGGATATGAATTCATGACCTATATCATTTTGTTGCCTCAAGGCCTGTTACCTCTCATATTTTCCTTCACTTGACTATAGACTCTGTAATATTGTCATCTTTTTTGATCTACCATTGTCATCCATGTATCGCATCTTACTCATAATGTTTCATTAACTCTGTTCTTATTTCCCGCTAACATTTATGTCTATCACTTTATTCTGAAAACTCGAACAAGACATTCGTTTGCTTTTACCTCCCCTTGCTCCATCTACTGGCTCTTCGGATTGCCAAAAATTCTTCTTTACTATGTATGGGAGCCACATCAAGGTAATATTTATCCCTTCAAGTCTTCAAGTGCCTATCTTTGTAGTACTCATATCTAGTTGTACTACTTTAGAGTGCACCATCTGGGTGTCTCACAAGGAGAATTATTACCATGTTTGTAATATCCTTCGAAAATGTTAGCTAATGAAAACAATCCATCCAGCATTTTTGGTTACTTTAACCCCAGCTGGATCTTGATATCCATCCTTTTCTTATACTACTTCTGTTAGCACCCATATGGCATAAATGAGAAAATGGTAATAACAATTAAAATTGTTGATGGGACTCTAAAAATACGTGATCTATTTTTATGCTTGTTGTGGAGCAGTTGATGCTGTGAGTGTGTAGTTTGAGGGTGAGACGCGAGCCAAAATAAAGCAGTAATCGAACCAAGAGATAGCCGTTCGGGGCCTCGAGCTGGTCGATTTGGGGCCTCAAGGTCGAGTCTCGAGCTCAGGCTCGAGCTATTGGGGGAAATCGGGGAAGGGCTAACAGATGCAATAATATTAAATGAGGCTCTTTATAGCCAATGATAAGCAATAAACAAGCAATGAATATGGAACAATTATGGAAATAGTAGGATAGAACAACAATGTCGAGAGAGTATCTTAGAGTGAAAGAGAGAGAGTTATCATATATTTCAAGTAGAGCTTTTGGAGCAACATCCATCCTATATAAAATAGTGAAAATTCCCTATATATATAAGGGGGGAAACTTATACTGTAAGGAATCCGCTAGCTGGGCATGGAGATGGGACGGCTGCAAAATGACGCCTCGAGTAGGGCTCTGAATTGCCTGTCTATGCATTGTCAGACTTAGCCGTGACAGATTTAGTTGTGTCTTGGGAACTCCTACTTCTGCTGTAGCCCCGATAAATATCCTCCCGAGGCCGGGTGCCGATAGGCCCCGAGGGAGAAGACTCGAGCGCATCTTTGCAGCCTCGAGGCCTTGAGTCGATCTTCCGAAATGTTTAAAAGACGGGAAATTGGACCCTACGATTATACAATTAACAATGGCTCTTACGCTTTGCTCTTAGGCACATGTACGGCCCTGAGGCTCGTTAGGATGGCGACAATGGCTCTTCCGCTTTGCCCTTAGACATATGTGCGGCTCTAAGGCTCGTTAGGCTGGCAACAATGGCTCTTACGCTTTGCCCTTTGGCATATGTGTGGCTTTAAGGCTCGCTAGGTTTTATTTTCCTCTAATTAAGGACTTTTGCAATGATTTTTCCTGACCTGTCGTTGGTTCGGGAAGAAACTCGATTTCCAGTCGTTAGCGGCGATGTTCGAGCACCTCGTAAGGTTCGGCTCGTAGGCTGAGTAGCTCGAAGCCTTATAATTTGGAGCTGACATGGTCTAAGCTCTTTTGCCTTTTGAGGGTAGCCTGTTTAACTAGTTCTTTTCGAAGTAGATTCAAAGTAATGGCCTATGATATTGTAGCGACAGTCGGGCGTCCCCGAGTTGCGTTAGTTTGGTGGTGCAGCCGTATGACCGTAGTCATTTATGTTTGGCCAGAGCCATTTTTTGATCCTGAGTATAGTAGTTTGGGCGTCTATATCAAGGTTATGCCTTTTAGGGGTCTTACGAATTCGATATATATCCTAAACTTCGAGATTGATTTTATGCCTGTAATAAGGTCTTACAAAACTTTTCATGCCTTTTGAGGTCTTACAGTTTTTGTTGATACTTGGTGCAAGTATGATTCATGCCATGCTTGAAGGTCTTACAATTTGTGTTGTTGCTTTGTGCAAATTTTACAAGACTGAGTCTGCCCGCTCGGGGTCTTACGACCTCGGTGTTATTGCTAAATGGCGATTGGCGATAGTCTCCGAGTCATCGAGTTCATTTTGGCTTGATTGCCGTTACTCGTGAGCTCGGGATTGCCTTATTGAGGGCTTACAACTTTGGAGATTTCCGACCCTGAGGTCGTGCGTATGCGGAGTTCTTTGACGCCAGTCTCCGAGTATTCGGGATGCTTTCTTTTTGGAGATAGTTAATGATTTTCGTGCTGCCTCGTTGGGGCTTATTAGTTCAGAGTTTTGACCCTGAGGTCATGCGGTTGCCGAATTATCGACGCCAGTCTCCGAGTATTTGGGACGTTTTCTGATGGAGAAATCGTTCTGGCAAAAAACACTAGGTTTTCCATGGAGTATGAATCGCGTTGGCAAAAGCATTCTTTGATTATTTGACACTAGTACATGTGCCTCCGCAATCGGGGTGCGATTGTACAGACACGGTTCATTCGACCATTTGGTCCAGTACAACATTTTCTCATCGGGATCCTACTTGGCATCTCTTGGCTTTTCTGAGTGGATGACCTTCCGAAAGGGCGTCCATCGGCGCTTGTGTTTGATAGCAAAAGAAGCCTTGAGGACCTGTTGGATTCCCTTCAGGTAGGATAGGTGTTGCCTCGTTAAAAACCTTGCTGGCAAAACCCTCTTCGGGACAAAAAGCTCGGTCGAAGGAAAAGAGTGCAACGGATGTCTTTAAAACCTAAGAATCTTCGGGCTGGGCGTGCATATCTGACCGCTTTGATCGAGTGCTTGTATAAAAAGGATTAGTATGAAATATAAACTGAAAAGGGAGATGGTTATACGTTATCGCGGGATGTGTTTGGCGACGTTCCAAGGTCTGGTACGCCTCTGTTGTTAACGGCAAGGACTCAGTACGGTCCTTCACTATGTTCAATCGGGCTTAGCCGAAGATGTAGTTTGATTGTCCTTAGGTTCTCTCGATAGTGGCGATATTGGCTCCCGTGCAACATCGTGCACTGCGAACATTTCCCTTGCCACGTGTTGCTTCCCGTGGACGGTTTTATCCAATCCTTTGTTGGGAAGTTCATTATCTGGTGGAGGATGGACGGTACCGCTCTCATGCAGTGTATCCACGGTCGCCCGAACAAGGCATTGTACCTCATGTCTCCTTCGATGACATGAATTTGACGTCTTGAGTCGCGCCAGCCATGCTGAACGGGAGAGTAATCTCTCCCTTTGTTGTCTCGCTTGCCATGTTAAACCCGTGGAGGACCCGAGTGGTGGGCAGAATTTGGTCTAGTAGTCCGAGCTGCTCTACTACCTTCGACCTGATAATGTTGGCCGAGCTACCTGGATCCACGAGTACACATTTTATCTGAAATGTATTTACGAGGAAAGAGATTACTAGTGCGTCGTTATGAGGTTGAGACAGGGTCTCGGAGTCCTCCTCACTGAATGTGAGGGCATCTTCGGGTACGTATCCCTGGGTTCGCTTTTCTCTGGTGATGGAAATTTTTTTCCTTCTCCTCACGGGTTCTTGAGGAGCGTCGATCCCTCCTAATATCATGTGAATAACGTGTCGTGGCTAGTTTACTTCATTCTTCTTGGATGCCTCCCTTCCTCGGAGCTGCTTCTTGGCTTGGTCACTCAAGAATTCTCTGAGATGACCGTTGGTGAGTAACGTGGCCACTTCTTCTCACAGCTGGTGACAATCCTCGGTCCTGTGTGTTGTAAAATTCAAATATTAAGTTATGATTCCTTTGGGAAGGATCCGACTGTACAGGCCTAGGCCATCTGGTATCCTTGATTTTGCCGATGGCGAACACGATGTCTGAAATGTCAACATTGAAGTCGTACTCCGATAGGCGTGATGCCCCTGTTGGCCCTGTGTTTCCGTTGAATCCGGCTCTATTAATGAACCCTTGGGGGTTCTGCCCTCGATTGACCGGTCGGTCATTACGAGGTGGGTTGCGTCTTGGGGCGTGTCTTCTGTCTTCGGTGTATGGCTGATACCTTTCTTTATTCGGCTTCGACTCTTTTGCTAAGAGCCTGTTTGGGTATACTAAGCCCGAAGGGGCTCCCAATAGATCATCCTCGACCCTAATATTTGACTGGTATCGATTGTGGACATCCGACCAGGTTACGACAGGATACTCGATCAGATTTTCTTTTAGCTACTGCGAGGCCACAGAACTCCGCTCGTTCAGGCCCTGAGTAAAGGGCTGTACCGCCCAGACGTCGAAGACCGGGGGTAGTTCCATTTGCGCCGTTTGAAAATGAGACATGAACTCTCGCTGCATTTCGTTCTCCCTTTTCCTGATCTTGAATACGTCGGACTTCCGCGTTGCTACTTTGATGGCACCGGCGTGCGCCTTTATGAAGGAGTCTGCCAGCATGGCAAATGAGTCTATGGAGTTGGGAGCTAGATTATGGTACCACATCATGGCCCCCTTTGAGAGTGTTTCCCCGAACTTCTTCAGTAAGACAGAATCGATCTCGTCGTCTTTTATGTTGTTGCCTTTTACTGCGCATGTATAGGCGGTAACGTGCTCGTTAGGGTCTGAGGTCCCGTTGTATTTCAGGAGTTCCGGCATTCTGAACTTCTTTGGGATGGGTTTCAGAGCTGCTTCCTCCAGGAACGGCCGCTGCACGAACTTCCTCGAGTCTACGCCTTTTAGGACCGTGGGTGCGCCCGGGATTTGGTCGACCCTGGAGTTATAAGTTTCGACTTTCTTCTCGTTGGCGGCTATCATCTTCTTACCCGACTCGATCCTTCTGGAAAGATCCTCGAGCATTTTTACGATAGCAGGATCCGTCGTCGAACCATTATTGCTCAGTCTCTCGAGTACCTGTTCAGCTGGGGAGTTGTTCGTGGTGCTAAAGTGCTAGGAATTTTTTGATGGCTTTGCAGCTAAGCGATAGCCAGCTACTGTGCCTGCAACATTTCAAAGATAACATGAAGGCTAACTTCCTATTCTTCCCGAGCTGGGCATTTTTTGGGCTTCCTGTTGGTCATCTTGTTGTACGCTTCTGTCGGTGCGTGAGGTTTCGTCGACCTGCTGTGCGTCTTATGAACCCGCGTCTGCTGGAATTGGTCCAGGCGAATCATCGGGGTTTAGTGGTGACGGCCGACGATCGGAACTGCTACACCATTTTCTCCGTGGTTTTCGAGGTTGTTGTTCTCAACCCTGTTCGCTGAGCCAGACATTTTGACCTGCATCCGAAGATCTTGGACAAGAAGAAGTGTGAAAGATAACTTGCGTTGTGTGACGAAACTAGCAAGAAAATAATCACTATTATTTTTAGCCCAACGGTGGGCGCCAAACTGTTTACCGTGAAAATGGTAATAACAATTAAATTTGGTTATGGGACTCTAAAAATACGTGATCTATTTTTATGCTAGTCGTGGAGCATTTTATTTTGTGAGTGTGTAGTTTGAGGGTGAGACACGAGCTAAAATAAAGCAGTAATCGAACCGAGAGATAGCCGTTCGGGGCCTCGAGCTGGTCGATTTGGGGCCTCGAGGTCGAGTCTCGAGCTTGGGCTCGAGCTATCGGGGAAAATCAGGGAAGGGCTAACCAATGCAATAATATTAAATGAGGCTCTTTATAGCCAATGATAAGCAATAAACAAGCAATGAATATCAAACAAATATGGAAATAGTAGGATAGAACAACAATGTCGAGAGGTATCCTAGAGAGAAAGAGAGAGAGTTATCATATATTTCATGTAGAGCCTTTGGAGCAACATCAGTCGTCTATAAAATAGTGAAAATTCTCTTTGTATAGAAGGGGGAAACTTATACGGTAAGGAATCCACTAGATGTAAGGGTGTGGAGATGGGACGGCTGGAAATGACGCCTAGAGTAGGGCTCAGAATAGCCTGGCTATGCTTTGTCAAACTTAGTTGTGACAGATTTAGCCGTGTCTTGGGAACTCCTACTTCTCCTGTAGCCCCGATCAATATCCTCCCGAGGCCGGGTGCTGATGGGCCCCGAGGGAGAAGACTCGAGCGCATCTTTGCAGCCTCGAGGCTTTGAGTCGATCTTCCGAAATGCTTAAAAGACGGGAAATTGGACCCTCCGATTTTGCCGTATATAGTGTGGCCAATTATACATACCTCCGTATACAGTATGGCCAATTATACATACCTCCATTTATTCCTCTGCTAGAATTGTAAACACTGATAATCTTCATTAACTGGGCGCCCCGTACCCTTCTTCATCTTACTTCTTTTACTTGTTGAAACTTGTATCTATCTTCTGAATCTCTATTGCCTTTCATCATAGGGGTTGATAGATATTCCTACCTTAAGGCTTCTTATCAAAAGGCTTACACGTCTTAGTACACACATGATCTGCTGAAGACCGTACATTTACTCATCATAAGCATCATGCAGAATCGAGTTCCTCTGACTCGACTCTTCCATAGCCATATTCAATCTCTTACCGACTGTCTTTCTAGATGTAGGCATCGTCTTATTATGAATAAGATAGAGTTTAGGAAATTGAGTTCTTACAACTGAGCTCTACCACACGATATAAAGTAAGAAGAAAGAGTGATAGTCCTAAAAGCCCAGTAGCCTCCTGCTTATAAGTGTGGTGCACGACACACCCATAAACAAGACATCAGTAGATACGGCTTGCAGACTCCCTAGGATAGAACTGCTCTGATACCACTTCTGTCACGACCCAAACTGATGGGCCGCGACGGGCAGCCAGTACCTTACTTCACCGAGTACCAACATAACGTATCTTTCTTATTGCATCATCATAGGTTAGTGGGCTAGAAGAGGCGTCATGAGATAACCAGAGTAAACATGAGGGAATACCCGACATAGAAGACCCAACCTGATATAGAAACTCATAACTATGACATATGGCCTTATAAGGCCAATGTGATCCAATATATATTTAAAATATAGGCCGACAATGCCATACAAGTATCCGTATACATGACATCAGTCTACAAGCCTCTAAGAGTACATACATATCATAAAGGTCGAGATAGGGCCCCGCCATACCAAACAATACGTGTCTAAATCAAACTGACCAAACAAGCAACTCCGGAGCAAATGGAGCGCACCAACATCGTTCGGTGAGCTGATAGCCTACTTGGAGGACTCTCGACCTGTTTATCGGGACCTGCGGGCATGAAACGCGGCGTCCCCAGGAAAAAGGGACGTCAGTACAAATAACGAACGGAGTATGTAAGGAATGAAAATCACTAAACAATAGACATGAGAGAAACATGGAGTAAAAGACTCAACATGTATATCTGAACAACTCTGTGAATTATTTAATATTATAATATCATGCATATGCGTATAAATGTTATACCATGCATGGGTTTATGCGTTCATAACATCATCAAGCCTCTGAGGGCATCCCATCATATCATCTCGGCCACTGTGGGCAAATCATCAACGTATACCAGCTGATCAGGTGGTGGTGCGTATATAAGGCCGTAACCTTTTCCTGTATCCCATATACATATATATACATACATACGTCAATTTAAATGTATTAAATGCATGAGAAGTACGTTAATAAAATCTTTCAGAATGTCATTAGACCATTATGCCTTGAGTAGTATCATGAAGTAGACTTTTTTTCAACTTACATATTTTTTTGAGACCCATGAACAGATGATAGAATAATAAGTCTTGTGGGAATCAAGAACATAGGCATCTCTAGTATTTCTATGAATTGAGTCATTTATGAAAATTGTGGATTTGCTCGTTTCGTTTGTGTCGTATAGATTATGCCAAAGGAATGAAGGGATAGCCTTAACATACCTGTCGATTCTCTTGATAATCCTTCTAATGCACATAACAATGGATCGAGGTAGGGAAAAATCCGTATGATATTATTGAGAAAGATTATATCGGGCTTCCTTATAATCGAAATTCTCATGTTGCTATGTAGTCCTGTATGAATTTTGTTCAAGAAAATCACGTTGCTGATGCAATTTTCATCTTTTGCTGAAGCCTTTTACCTTAACATACTTGTAAAACGTCATCATTTGTGAATTAGAGAAAGGATTATAAGTCTTGGTGGTGTGGGCCCCACTAGCAAGACTTGGTGACACATAATCCTCTTAAATGTGACACCTTTTAACCTAATATAAGAGTCACTTAGATGGGGATGAGGTGCTGCCACGCTAAGGCATATCCAAAGCTTTTAATTAATCCCCACCAATTCCTTAATTAAATAGGTAATCTCCCATTAACCAATAATTAACCAATTACCCACATAATCAAGAATTATCTCGAATTACTTCAAATACTAATCACTTTTAACACACTTTATATACCTTACTATCATGGTCGTGTGGTATAGTACTAGTCCATAAATAGGGAATATTTAACTCGGGCCGTATTCTATCCCAAAATGTCAAACTTCGACAAAATTCATTTTATTCGATTTTCTTACCCTCTCACCTTCTCGAATTTACTCATCACTTGTTTGAAATAGCATAATACTTATAATCCCAAAATAATCTCATTCCCGAACTTACGTCGATTAACTTACGACAAAACTTTAACGTACAAAAATGCGAAATGTAACATCTCATTTCCGAGCTTTCATCAATTTACTTATGGTATACTTTCACGTACGAAAACATGGGTTGTAACAATAGGGATGTAGCAAAATATGACACAGACTTCGCATTTGCAAAGTCCACCCCTTCCGCAAAAGCGAGCTTTTAATCGCAAATGTGGTTTCCCTTGCACAATAGCAAATGTGATCCATGGTTAGCATAAGAGAAGACAGCCTCCCAGACCACCTCGTAAATGCGAACCCACCTCACATATCCGAGGTCAGCAAATACGAACAACGTCACGCATTTGTGAGACCTGCAACATCTGCCCAACACCAACTATGAAACATGGCCAATTCAATCTGAAACATGTCCAAAACTCACCAGAGCTCTCGGTGCTTCACACCAACCATCTACACAAGTCTAAAAATATCATATGAACTTTCTCTCGTGATCAATATATCAAAATAACATCTAGAACCACAAATCAGACACCAAAACACATGAAAAATTCAATGAAACTCAAGAATCACAATCAAGTGTCCTATTCTTACCAACCCAGCTCGGAATGACATAAAAGTTTGCAGACAAGTTGTAAATGACAAAACGGACCTATTTCATGTTCAGAAATTAAAATCCGAACCTGATAGCCATAAACACAACCAACGGTCAAACTTGAAAAATTTCTAAACCTTCAAATTGCAAACCTTTGGCAAAACAAGCCAAATTAACGTAGGACCTCTGAATTCAATTCCAAGCATACGCCTAAGTCCAAAATCACTATACAAACCTATTGGACCCATCAACACACTGTTTCGGGGTCGTTTTCACAAAAGTCAAATCTCGGTCAATGTTTTCAACTTAAGCTTCTAAGCTAAGAACTAATGATCCTAGACCAATCCAAAACTTCCCCGAAATAAAACCAACCGTCCCCACAAATCGTAAAACTACAAATACACATAGGGGAAGCTTCTAAAGAGAAAGCGGAGCTCAAATACACAAAACGACCGGTCAGATCATTAGATTCTCCCCCTCTTAAACAAATGATCATCCTAGAATGAGTGTAGACATACCTGAAGTGCCAAAAAGACGAGGATAACGGCTCCGCATATCATGCTCAACCTCTCAAGTCTCCTCCTGGGCCGATTAACCTCTTCACTGAACTTCACTCAAAGCAATATCTTTGACCTCTACTTTCGGACCTACTTGTCCAGAATAGCAACGGGCTCCTCAACTGTCACACCCCAACCTCGGTAGGCGCGACCGGCGCTCAATCGAGTGAACCCAACTGAGCAAGCCTTGACATACACTTTCTACCCAACTTAATACGATTAAGGAAACCATGCTTCTGCTTATTTAGACAATAGGAATGATAGTACATTCAACATTGTTGGTTCATTTTATAACACAACCTTAAATCGTAGTTAAGTTTCCAAGATTCCATGCGATTACACTTTAGAGATGCAAGAGTTATAATGACAACATAGTTCATAGACCCATCCGACACCTGTACATAACCCACACATATGTCTACAGAGCCTCTAAGGATACAAAAGACAAGTGTGATAATGCCGGCAACAAGGCTCCGGCTATACCTCAAAATTGGAAGTCCACAACAAAAGATGTGCAATATAACCCCTTGAAGGAAAAAGGGGCTCACCAAGACTTTGAGAAGAAGGTACTCCGCCACGCACGATCAGCACTATCCGTAATGGAGCCACCTACATTCATTTAAAAAAAATATAGTGCCCCCGGCAAAAGGGATGTTAGTACTATGGAATAGTACTAGTATGTATAACTAAACACCATCTTGTTAGCAAGAACTTTCGTACAAAAATAAGAAAATCAAAAGTATAACTCAGAAGCTTTAAACGATCACAACATTATCAAGGTAAAAGAATCATACAATTTTCACATCATGTTTTCACAGCCTTTAGTTTGGGACATTTCATAATGTTCAACATTGTTCACAATAACCCCGCTATCTTGAGCGGAGTCCGATCACGACCCAATCAGCTAGGTTTCCTCATTTGAACATATACTTCAATCACTATTTCAGCATCAGCACATTACCACCTGGTGTGCGGCATGGTGTCCGATCACGGCCCGATCGGCTAGGCCGCCTTACCTAGGCGTTGTTCCTTTCTCATTAATAATCTCATTTGAATCTTTATTTCACATCTATCATATCAACTCATTGGCATTTAGGGCCACAATTATCACATCATTTCCACTTTCAATGTTAGGCTTCTAATTTAGGATAATATGTGCACACGAGAGCAATTAAAATTGTAAGCATAGATGAGACTTCACATAGATGACGCAATATATGCAGCTTCAATCTCAAATTAAGGTCTAAACATTTCAATACATGATTCATATTCCTTGCACCTTTTCAAGTTATCAAGAATAGCACATTAATCATATTGAGATACATCTTTCACGCATATAAGGTCGCAACCCCAAATTCATGTGAAACAACAATCAATACAACAATTAAACTTTAATCTTACCGTATTTACACAAACACCGACGGAGCTTAATTTCTAAAAGACGGGGTTTTAGCCATACATACCTCAAATTCACCCCTTAATGATACTACAATGATCCAATACACATAAGAAACTTCAATCTACAATACAACATTCAATGGGACCAATATTAGTAACAGATTCCATAACTTAAGCCATTTAGGCATATTATCAAACACCTTGTAGGTATAGATCTTTACGTCGCATAACCATAGTATTAGTTCATCCAACTATCACCATTAACCAACAATTTATTCCACCAACATTCCTATCCAATTTATGACTTCCAACAACATTTGTATGACCATCCATTCAAACCCAACCAACAAATCCTATCAAATATTCACCTTTTAATCTCTACAATAATTATGTATTTATATAGGGAACTTATGGCTTCCAATCACCACAACAAGAGTTACAATACTTAATTCATACTCATATTCCCATAATATATCCATATATGTAAGTCTAAGGGTGTAGGATTTACCTTTTAGGAAGAAATCTTGCAAACCCTCCTTTGAGTTATTGAAGGAATTTCTTGAAGAACTATGTATTTTATGAGTAGATTTCACCAATACTAGTGTAGGAATGGTGGAATTTCACACCAAGTTAATGGAGGTTGCTTACCTTGAAGATGGGGGAGTTGAAGGTCTTGAGAGGGTGAAAAAAGACCCCAAAGTTCGGCCAAGATAAATGTGTAAAAATGAACCCCGAAATGAGTATATAATATTTTGGGTGCCACAGGTGGCGCTGGGCACTGCTTGTGGCGCTGGGCGCTGCTTGTGGCGCTGATTCAAGTATCTCAAAAATTTCCGGCGCCATGTCTAGCGCCTGGCGCTACCCAGGACGCTGGCGACAGAAGGGATACGAAAATGGCATAACTTTCTGTATATACCTCCAAATGACAAACGGTTTGATGCGTTGGAAACTATACTCAAAGAGCTTTAATTTGATAGGTTGTGAATCACACAACTCCTTATATACATGTGGATATGCTTGTCCAAAGTGAGGTCTTGTGCGTACTCATTTGGAATTTTGAGTCTATCATGTAATTTCCAACTTGACTTAGACTTAGGCCTCTCCTCAGACCCCAAATCACTTATAATATGACTTTTACACATTACCATATCCAATTTATATCCATTATATCATTAATCCTCATTATCACACAAAATAAAATAATTAGCCTACCTTGGCACCCCGAAATCTTAAATTACTTAGCAAAAAATTTTCGGGGCTTAACATTCTCCCCTGCTTAGGATCATTCGTCCTCGAATGGTAAGTGGAGTCAATCCGCAAATACTTAGCTTAAATTACCTCTTTTCTCACACATCTTTAACTCCCGAATTTTGACTACTCCCAAATTTTTCAAAAATTTCGGCAGAGTTTCCCTTGTAACTGGGCCTATCCACCTGTTAGAGAATCCCATAAACACACCTCAACAACATATATGTGATCAAATGACGCAACAGAACATAAAACAACACCAACTGTAGCCCCATAATAAACATATAATTGGAAAGGAATGCCTTTAAATTAGCTGAACAAGTGATACAAAATTTTTGTGAAACAACTTCATAGAACTATTTCATTGCTATTCAAACAAACGGGGGTAATTCTTTTTCATTTCTTCCTCATCTTCCCAAGTGGCTTCCTCAACCTATTGGTTTCGCCATAACACTTTCACGAAGGCAATTTCTTTATTTCTCAACTTTCGGACTTGCCTATCAAGAATGGCAATTGGGATTTCTTCATATAACATCTCTTCATTAACCTCGATAGTCTCAATCGGCACAATAGCGGATGGATTTCCCACTACATTCTTTAACATAGACACATGGAATACCGGGTGTAACAATGACATCTCGAATGGTAACTCGAGCTTGTATGCCACCTGACCGATCCTTTGAATGATTCTATATGGCCCCACATACCTCGGACTCAATTTCCCTTTCTTTCCAAACCGCATAACACCTTTCATGGGGGAAACTTTTAGGAACACCCAATCATCTTCTTTGAACTCTAAATCTCTGCGACGAACATCTGAATAAGACTTTTGGCGACTCTGAGCAATTTTCAACCTCTCCTTAATGACCTTAACCTTCCCCATAGCCTGATGCACAGTCTGGCCCTATCAATTCAGCTTCTCCAACCTCGAACCACCCAATGGGGGATCTACATCTCCTACCATATAATGCTTCAAATGGTGCCATTTGAATACTAGCCTGAAATCTATTGTTATAAGCAAACTCTATGAGGGGTAAATGATCATCCCATCTACCTTTGAAATCAAGAACAAAGCACGCAACATATCCTCAAGCGTCTGAATGGTCCGCTCTGCCTGCCCATCAGTTTGTGGATGAAAGGCTGTACTAAGATTTACTTGAGTACCCAAACCTTGCTGAAATTTTTTCCAAAAGTTTGTCGTGAATTGAGCCCCTCGATCTGAAATGATTGAGACTGGAGTTCCATGCAACCTCACTATTTCTTTGATATACAGTTGAGCATACTGTTCTGCTGTGTCGGTAGATTTAACGGGCAAGAAGTGAGCTGATTTTGTGAGTCGATCCACGATTACCCAAATTGAGTCAAACTTGCGCGGAGTGCGCGGTAACCCTACCACAAAATCCATGTTAATCATCTCCCATTTCCACACTAGAATTTCTATGCTTTGGGCCAATCCACCGGGCCTTTGATGTTCGGCCTTTACTTGCTGACAGTTCGGACATTTTGCCACAAAGTCCGCCACATCCTTCTTCACGTTGTTCCACCAATAAATTTCCTTGAGATCGTGATACATTTTCGTAGAACCTAGGTGCACTGAATACATGGAAGTGTGAGCTTCTGCCATGATCCTTTCCCGAAGACTATCAATATCTGGACATAGGCGCCCTTGGCACCGTAGGGTACCATCATCAATGCCAAAAGAAAAAGTTATGGTCTTGTGTTTATGGATTCCCTCCTTCAACTGTACCAACAATGGATCGCTGTATTGCTTCTCCTTCACTTCTGCCACAAGTGACGATTCAACTCTATTATGTACAATTACTCCTCCTTCATTAGAGTCCTCAAGACGAACTCCCAAACTAGCCAATTGGTGAACCTCCCTGGCCAACGACCTTTGATATGCCTCCAAGTGAGCCAAACTTCCCATAGATTTCCGGCTAAGAGCATCCAACAGAACATTGGCCTTTCCCGGGTGATAGAGAATATCGATATCATAGTCCTTGAGTAACTCGAGCCATCCTCGCTGTCTCAGATTCAACTCCTTTTGTTTAAAAATATATTGAAGGTTCTTGTGGTTCATAAATACATCCACGTGGACCCCATACACATAATGTCGCCAAACCTTTATACAAAAATTTCCGCCGCAAGTTCTAAGTCATGTGCCGAATAGTTCCTTTAATGATTCTTGGGTTGCCTTGAACCATAAGCGATCATCTGGCCATGTTGCATCAATAGTGGACCATCTATGTCACATTTCTCTTACATATGGCCTCATATTAATTGAGTTTTTCAATAATATCCTTGATATGGTTACAATCTTCTGTGAATACTTGCAACTTGCTCTTCTAAATTCTCAACAAACGACATTACTTGATGAGTTTTCTTATAGGACCTTTTATTTCAAAGAAATCATATCTTCTATCCTTCGCACACACCTTAATATCATCAAAATGCATGACATTGCATCAAATGTAATGTAAAATTGTGCTCAGACCTTTCCTAGCCAACCTTTTTCCTCCTTACGTGACTTATAGAATTAAAGAAACCACTCCACTTCCCTTGTGAACATTCTCATGATCTCTCTAACTATTAAACACTTCCCAAAACACATATCAACACCCTTCACACATATTCAATTCAGAAAGAGCCACTGGCCCCAACAATATGCTGGTACCATCTTTTCTTTCTAACTGGAACATACATTCCCATTCTATTTTGCTCATAGTGCATAATTGATAACCTTATTTTGCCACACACTTGTTTACCTTCCGTGAACTTGTAATATCATTGTGCCTGATTTAATGAGTTTATCATACCACAACTTCACCAACATTAGTCTCACTTTCCATTATATGTAGACATGAACTATCTCGAGATCCTTTAGTTGATATTCAGCGTCACCCAAGTCGGTTGCATTGCGGTTAGTCCTGTATAACTTTTATTAACATTTATGCTCTAAGCAAGTCCACCATTCTGATACAAGATATTTTATGATAACCATGATCATCTCAATTTATAGGTTTTCTCCCCATTTCTTGTAGCCTCGTTCTTCCTAGCTAGTTAATAGCCATGCACTCTTCCTTATGTTATGTGGTCTTTTCCTTTAGTTATTTCATCCCGCTCATCTCTTAACTCTCGTTAGGATATCCGTGAGAAAGTGTGTTCATCCTCGTATCACTTAACACTTCTTTGCTTGTAAGATTATTTAGAGGCTCTCCATCAAGACCAAATACCCTCTTGGGTTATTATAGCATCACATTCATTTCCCCCACTCGCCCCGCCTTTCTTAACGCCTTGGTACTTTGGTTAAATCGCAAGTCTATGATTAACCCATTCCAAAAACTCGCAACCTTCCACATTTGACCTATAGTTCATCCTTAGGTTCCATTGTTCCTAACCCTCTAACAAGTATAAAATCCCTTTATGAATATACTCTTAGTTTCTAGGATCGTTGACCCTATCATTCACATTGCCCTGTATGAAAAATTTACCTTCCTTAACCTTCCACTTTTTTTTGGGGTACTAGTGGTCTATCATTAGCATATCCTTTCAGATAATCACGTTATCCATTATCATTTTTCTAGACTATGCATGTCTTCAACAAAATATTCAAACATCATAGCTACATGGTCTTACTCTTGTTTCATTGTATTTAAGTGGCCTCACTATGGCCCTTCCTCCCCCACTTGGGGCGAATGTTCCGGATTTCGACACAAGTCTTGAATTTAGAAACTTCAGGGACATATGCCTCATGTCTCTATCCCTCATATATATGCTCGACTATTAGGGAGATTTAAGTCACCATGGTATTAACCTCATACGTTCTCTGCTCTTATTCAGCCACACGGGCTTGGGATTCCAATTCCTCATGTCAATATCATTTAGGAGTGTAATATCACTTCGTACACTTCTGGATTTTTATAAAGTTAGTTGTACATGGGTCTTCTCATCGTGGGTTCAATTGACACTCCTTTCCTAACTTCTTGTCTCCCGTAAGAGACCTACATGTTTTTCATTATTCTCCTAGTCATGCCTTACATATATCACATGCTTATACAACAAATTTTCTTTTACACCGTAGGATCATTTACATACTTCTCACACTACCACATGTGCTATTCAAGCATATATATCACTTATCAATTCAATGTTTCTTTGTAGGTGGTAATCATTTTCAACACTTTTCTCAAATAAAGTATGCTTCTGGTAATATGTACGTATCTCATATATTCGTACCAATCGTTCAACATTATACATGTGCCATCTCCTTAATATTCAGTCCTTTGCCCCTTGGACATGCCACATGACAATATTACTTGAAATAGACGAAAGAGCGTTTAAACTTATCTCGAATCTCAACGCACGAGTTAGAAGACAATTTTATAGTTAAGCTTTATCGCACGATCTGGAGTGTTAAAGAAGGGTAACATTCCTAAATGCCCATGTAGCCTCCAACTTATAGATGTGGTCGACAACACACCGATAAGAAGGACTCTACTAGACACGGCTCTGTGACATCCTAGGACACTTTAAAACCTTTGGCTCTAATACCAAGTTTTTCACGCCCCAACCTCAGGAGGCGCGACCGGCGCTCAATCGAGTGAACCCGACTGAGCAAGCCTTGACATACACTTTCTACCCAACTTAAAACGATTAAGGAAACCAAGCTTCCGTTTATTTAGACAATAGGAAAGATAGTACATTCAACACTGTTGGTTCATTTTATAACACAACCTTAAACCGTAGTTAAGTTTCCAAGATTCCATGCGATTACACTTTAGTGAAGCAACAGTTATAATGACAACATAGTTCATAGACCCATCCAACACCTGTACGAAACCCACACATACGTCTACGGAGCCTCTAAGGATACAAAAGACAAGTGTGATAATGCCGGCAACAAGGCTCCGGCTATACCTCAAAAGTGGAAGTCCACAACAAAAGATGTGCAATATAACCCCTTGAAGGAAAAAGGGGCTCACCAAGACTTTGAGAAGAAGGTACTCCGCTATGCGCGATTAGCACTATCCGCAATGGAGCCACCTACATTCATTTAAAAAAAATGTAGCGCCCCCGGCAAAAAGGACGTTAGTACCATGGAATAGTACTAGTATGTATAACTAAACACCATCTAGTTAGAAAGACTTTCGTACGAAAATAAGGAAATCACAAGTATAACTCAGAAGATTTAAACAATCACAACATTATCAAGGTAAAAGAATCATACAATTTTCACATCATGTTTTGATAGCCTTTAGTTTGGGACATTTCATAATGTTCAACATTGTTCACAATACCCCCGCTATCTTGAGCGGAGTCCGATCACGACCCGATCNCCCTTCTCATTAATCATTTCGTTTCACATATATCATTTCATAGGCACTTGGGGCCACAACTTATCACATCATTCTTGGCACTAGGCCGCATTTTACATCGTTCCCGATTTCAATATTAGCTTTGCCATTTAGGACAGTAGGTGCACACAAGAGCAATTTAATTTGTAAGCATAGATAAGACTTCACGTAGATGGCACAACAATGCAACTTCAATCTAAATTTAAGGTCTAAGCATTTCAATACATAATTCATATCTTTTGACCCTTTCAAGTTATCAAGATAGCACATTGATCATGTTGAGACATATCTTTCACGCACATAAGGTTACAACACCAATTCATGTAAAATAACAATCAATGCAAGAACCCAAACTTTAGCCTTACCGCATTTACACAAGCACCAATGGAGCTCAATTTCTAAAAGATGGGGTTTTAGCCATACATACCTCAAATTCGCCCCTTAATGATACTACAATGATCCAATGCACTTAAACAACTTCAATCTACAATACAACATTCAATGGGACCAATATTAGTAACAAATTTCATAACTTAAGCTATTTAGGCATATTATCAAACACCTTGTAGGTATAGATCTTTACATCTCATAACCATAGTATTAGTCCATCCAACTATCACCATTAACCAACAATTTATTCCACCATCATTCCTAACCAATTTATAACTTCCAACAACATATGTATAACCATCCATTCACACCCAACCAACAAATCGTATCAAATAATCACCTTTCAATCTCTACAATAATTATGTATTTATATAGGGAACTTATGGCTTCCAATCACCACACCAAGAGTTCCAATACTTAATTCATACTCATATTCCCATAATATAACCATATATGTAAGTGTAAGGGTATGGGATTTACCTTTTTGGAAGAAATCTTGCAAACCCTCCTTTGAGTTCTTGAAGGAATTTCTTGAAGATCTATCTGTTTTAAGAGTAGATTTTATCAATACTAGTGTAGGAATGATGGAATTTCACACCAAGTTAATGGAGGTTGCTTACCTTGAAGATGGGGTAGTTGAAGGTCTTGAGAGGGTGAAAGAAGACCCCAAAGTTCGGCCAAGATAAATGTGTAAAAATGAACCCCGAAATGAGTATATAATGTTTTGGGCGCCAAAGGTGGCGCTGGGCGCTGCTTGTGGCGCTGGGCGCTGCTTGTGCCGCTGATTCCAGTATCTCAAAAATTCCCGGCGCCACGGCTAGCGCCTAGCGCTACCCAGGATGCTGGCAACGGAAAGGACACGAAAATGGGCATAAATTTCTGTATATACCTCCAAATGACGAACGGTTTGATGCGTTGGAAACTAGACTCAAAGAGCTTTAATTTGATAGGTTGTGAATCACACAAATCCTTATATACATGTAGATATTCTCTTCCAAAGTGAAGTCTTGTGCGCACTCATTTGGAATTTTTAGTCTATCATGTAATTTCCAACTTGGCTTAGACTTAGGCCTCTCCTCAGACCCCAAATCACTTATAATATGACTTATACACTTAGTACCATATCCAATTGATATCCATTATATCATTAATCCTTGTTTTCACACAAAATAAAATAATTAGCCTACCTTGGCACCCCGAAATCTTAAATGACTTAGCAAAAATTTTCCGGGGCTTTACATCAACATAAGTCAAATTCATGTCCAATTGCACTGAGATGAAATGTAATACATGTGACAAATCACCATAACACTTCCGGAGCATGGAAACATGGCATACCAAGTGAACTCCCAATAAGTTGGGTGGCAATGCAAGTCTGTAGGCCACCTCACCCATTCTCTCAAGAATCTCAAAAGGAATAATGTACCGAGGGCTCAACTGTCCCTTCTACCCAAACATCATCACACCCATCATAGGTGAAACTCTGAGTAGAACCCTCTCACCTACCATGAATGCCACATCACGAGCCCTCTGATCAGCATAGCTCTTCTACCTGGACTGTGCTGTACAAAGCCGATCTTGAATCAACTTCACCTTCTCTAAAGTATGATGGACCAAATTTGTGCCCAATAACCTAGTATTCCCAGGCTCAAACCAAACAAGCATTCACCGAAATTGCCTCCCGTATAAGGCCTCATAAGGAGCCATCTGGATGCTCAGCTGATAGTTGTTGTTGTAGGTGAACTCTGCGAGTTGTAGAAACTGATCCCATGAAGCCCCGAAATCAATAACACATGCATGTAGCATGTCCTCCGAGATCTCAATTGTGCGCTCAAACTGCCCATCCGTTTATGGATGAAATGCCGTACTCAGTTCGACCTCTGTGCCGAACTCACACTTCCTAGCTCTCCAAAAATGCAACGTGAATTGCGTGCCTTGATCAGAAAAAACAGACACTAGCACACCATGAAGGCAAACAATCTTTAGAATATAAATCTGAGCCAGCTGTTCCAAAGAGTAGTTAGTCATGACTGAAATGAAATGTGCAGACTTGGTTAGTCTGTCCACAATTCAACTCCTTCCCTTGATAGCCTTAAGTTGTTAGTTACACCGCACCGGAAAAGCACTCTCTAGGAAATTCGGATCTTTCTCAGCAGGGACAGTACCAAGGATATCAGGATTAGATAGCTTTTTTTTCTCCGGCAGTCTAAAATCATTCCAATCAATTGGGAAAACGTATACCCGAAAGAGGGAAACCTTCTGTTTGCTTGCCATTGCAATATCGGAAACCACAGGAAAGAAAGCCCCGGCCTGTTATTTTATTTTGACCGGCAGAAGCTGAACCCAAACCAAACCCTAAGCAAAGAAGGGATGTGCCCCACATAACATCGAATCTCCTCAAGGTCCGTAGAAGTCCAACTATAAAATCCATGATCATAAGCTCCCACTTTCACTCCGGAATATCAAGCCTTTGAAGCAAACCACCAGGTCTCTGATGCTTGTACTTCACCTGCTAATAGTTCAAACACCGAGCCACATACTACACTATATCTTTCTTCATTCTTTTTAACCGTAGTGCTGCCTCAATTCCTAGTACATCTTCGCGATACCTGGATGAATGGAATACCGTGAACTATGGGCCTCCTCAAGAATCAACTCACGCAACCCATCCATATTGGGAACACAAATCCGACTCTACATCCTCAACACCATCATCACCAATAGTAACCTCCTTCGCATTACCGTTCTACACCGTGTTCTTTAGGACAAGCAAGTGGGGATCATCATACTCGGGGCCTTGATGCACTCAAACAAAGAAGATTGTGAAACCACGCAAGCAAGAACCCGACTAGGATTCGAAACATCCGACCTCACTACCTTATTGTCCAAAGCCTGAATATCCAAAGCTGATGGCCTCTCCCCAACCTAGTAAGCAAGACTACCCATGCTCTCAGCCTACATACCCAATGAATCGGCCACCACATTGGCCTTTCCCGAATGATAAAAGAATAATGATATCATTATCTTTTAGTAACCCCAACCACCTCTGCTGCCTCAAGTTCAGATCTTTTTACTTGAATAAGTGCTGTAGACTCTTGTAATCCGTGAACACCTCACACGACACGCTGTAAAGAAAGTGCCTCCAAATCTTCAGTGTGTGAACAATGGCTACCAACTCTAAATTATATACTGGGTAGTTCTTCTCATGGGGCTTCAATTGACATGAAGTATAAGCAATCACTTTACCATCCTGTATCAACACACACCTAATGTCAATTGGCGAAGCATCATAATAAATTATATAAGAGCCCGATGCTGAAGGCAAAACCAGAACTGGAGATATGCTCAAGGCAGTCTTGAGCTTTTGAAAGCTCTCCTCACACTCGTCAGACCACCCGAATGGGGCACCTTTCTGAGTCAATCTAGTCAAATGAGTTGTGATGGATGAAAACCCCTCCACAACGGTGATAATACCCGGCCAAGCCTAGAAAACTCTACATCTCAGTAGTAGAAGACGATTTGGGTCAACTCTGTACTGTATCAACCTTCTTCGATCCATCTTAATCCCCTCACTATACACCACGTGGGCCAAGAATTCCACAAAATCAAGCCAAAACTCGCACTTGGAGGATTTAGTATATAGCTTTTTCTTCCTCAACGTCTAGAGCACGATCCTCAAATGCTGCTCATGATCCTCCCAGTTGCGAGAATACACCAATATATCGTCAATGAATACGATGACGAAGGAATCAAGATACGATTAGAATACACTATTCATCAAGTGTATAAAGGCTGCTGGGGCATTAGTCAGCCCAAAAAACATCACCAAAAACTCATAGTGACCGTAGCGAGTCTTGAGAGCCATCTTCGAAATATTTGAATCTTGGATCTTTAACTGATGAACCCTGATCTCAAGTCATTCTACAAAAATACCCGAGAACCCTAAAGCTGATCAAACAAATCATCAATATGCGGTAGTGGGTACTTGTTCTTCACAATAACCTTGTTTAGCTGCATGTAGTCAATACACATCCTCATAGTTATTCACAAATATAACTGAAGCACCCAAAGCGAGACACTAGTCCTGATGAAACCGTTATCAAGTACTCATGAAGTTGTTCCTTCAACTCAATTGGTGCCATATGATATGGTAGAATATAAATGGGTTGAGCTCCTAGCACCAAGTCAATGCCAAAATCAATCTCCCTATCATGTGGCATGCCCGGTAGGTCTATTGGAAATACATTGGAAAATATCTCTTACTGGAACTAACTCAACGATAGGAGTATCCGCACTGTCATTCCTTACAAAGACCAAAAATACCAAGCACCCCTTCAAAACCATCCGTTGTGCCTTCAAAAAGGACACCACCTTACTAGGAACATGTTCCAATATACCTCTCCACTCCAACCTCGACTACCCCGGCATAGCCAATATCATGGTCTCAGCGTGATAATCCAGATTAGCATGATGGGGCGACAACCAATCCATGCCCAAAATCACATCAAAGTCCACCATACTGAGTAGTAGAAGGTCAACCCTGGTCTCATAACCCTTGATAGTGACCAAAAATGATCGATAGACGCGGTCTACCACAATAGAATCCCCAACGGGCGTAGACACATAAATAAGGGCACTCGAAGAATCACGAGATATATCCAAATATAAAACAAAGTAAGCTGACACATATTAATACGTAGAACTCATATCAAATAAAACTGATACATCTCTATAACAGATCGGATCAATACATGTGATGACAACATATGATGTAACAATATCAGTCCTACCAGGAGAAGCATAAAAATGGGTCTGGTCTCCCCCTCTAGGATGCCTTGTACCCGTGTGTCCTCTGTCACGACCCAAATCGATAGGTTGCGACAGGTGCCCGAGTCTTACATGTCGAACATCCTTAAGCATACGTCTAAGATATAAACATGAATAACATATGTGAGGGTGTTGATATCCAATTTTTCCCTACCTATTTTTTATACTCAAAATATTCTCAAAATAGCATGTATAAGCATGTCCAAAAGTTTGGTATTTTTTCTTTAATTTTAAAGATTTTTAAATCAATTTATTGCCTATTTTTACACTACAAAATTCAATAATTATTCCCAAACTTGCATTTTTGGTGAATAATTTATTTGATTCTCATATTTACACTAAGATATAAGTAAGGTGATTTTTGCATATTTTTTATAAATTTATTTGATATTTCTAAGCTAAAATTACAATTCTAGCCTATATTGCGATTAATAGCATTTTACAATTATAAAATTGCTCCCAGTATTTTTAGATTAACATTTATATATTATTAATTAATTCAGTGCTTTTAATTTGTTTTTAAAATTATTTCAACTATTTTAATTAAATTAAAAAGGAAAAATTGGCTATATAATATATAGCCCATCTGCATTTCAATTATAGCCACATTACAGCCCCCAATTTAAACCTAATTTCAACCGGCCCAATTCCTAATATCAACCAACCCCTGACCCAATTAAATTACCCGACCGGACCCCCTCTTTAAATCACAGCCGTTGATCTAAAAGATCAACGGCCCAAACACACCCTTTCATTTTTAATTTACTAAACCCCTCCAACCCTAATTCATTTTCTCCTAACCCGCCGCCCTTGAATCCCCTTCCTCTCCCATTCCCTCTGCAAACCCTAGTCCCCGCCACCCAAGCTAACCTTAATCCCTGCAATTCTCGCCGGTTTCCATGGCTTCTCAGGCCATGAAACCCTCATACTCACCTCCTATCGCTCCTGTGTGCTTAGTATTTGAAGGTTTGAGGCTAGACCTCAAAGGTCTCCACCCAGACCTCCGCCGACTTAGGTTTCCGGCCATCTCCGGCCTAGCTCCGGCACATCTTGGCTTCCTGAGCCTGTTTCTAGTCTTATCCGACTTAGATCGGACGTTTTCGAAGCCTTTCTCATTCTAGGGTTCATCTGAAGCCCTAGCTGTCGAGGTTTTTCTCCGATTCTCTTCAGATCTGTGTGTATTCATGCTTTACTTTGAGTTTTTAAGAGGTTTCCCCAACTTTTCATTAAAATTTTTACTTTCAAAGTCACTTCTTTCTTAGGGTTTCTGAAAAATGCTTAAATGTTTTTCCGACTTTTCTTCTCCCTTTCTTGTGTATGTTTGTCTCTGCTATGTTCTTATGTTTGCTTTTTTTACTATGTTTGCTATATTTTGTTCTTCCTTCTACCGTGTTTCTATACTATGTTTCTATGCTATGTTTTCACATGCTATGTTCTGCTACTTGCCTTTCACTATGACTTGATTATGCTTCACCTACTGTATTTTCCTACCATGTTCATTAAGTGTTCTTACTATGCCTGCTTAAGCATATTTTCCTCTACTGTTTCTTCTACTCTCATTGTGCTTGGAATTAATCCCCTTACTCTGTTTGAATTGAACATTCTACTATATCTGCTTGTTTTCTCTTCTTTGCATTTGATTCAAGTCGAAAACCCTAGGATTTGGGGTTTTGGCGAGTTTGGTTTTGTGTGTTTGGACTAGGGTTCTATTTGAGCCCTGGACTCTCTCAAACTCACTTTGGAATCCATGTACTGAGTTTGAATCCTTTTGTGTATGAATTCTTCTACACTAAGACACTTCTGATTAGCATGACAATCCCTTTTATATGTGTGTTAAAATTTTTTTTCGAAAGGTTTTCCAACTTGTGTTGAAATCAGAATCCTTTTTGGGGGTTAATCGATTACTACTGATTCTTCTTAAGTAAAGCCTCTCTTTACCTTTTTCTGACTTGGTTCATTCATACAAAATTTTCGACTCTTGATTGCTTGGCTGTCAATTGATTTCCTTTCCTTAATTTGCATGACCGTGTACTGTCAAAACCCTTTCCTTAAATAACTATTATGCATTTACCCTTCTTGCATTACTTTGAAAAGTGTTTAATTAACCCCTTTCCTTATTTACCTTGCCGGTTGAAATCAGAATCCCTTAATTAAAGGGAAACCTTGTGTGATTGATTTTCAAACTATTTTCTTACCTATTTTTGCTTCTTTTCTGCACTATAAATACATGGCACAATTCTAAATTTTATGCATACAGAAATCACAACTCTCTTCTAAGCCTATACTCTTGTTTCTTGACTGCACTTTGGCTCTCATAAGTCCACCGTTTCTCCTTACTTGCTTCTTTGAACTGGTATGCTCTAAGATTAATTTCAGCATCTCTCTAATGTGTTTCTTTATAGTCCCTGTATCCATGCCTGCCTTCAATTCTCTACAAAGTTAATTTTAAAGTATCTATATGCTTTGCCTGTTCTTTCTTTGTTTCTTGCTGCTAGTATAAACAATTGCTCCCATACCCCCATTCCCCTATATGTGCTGAGTTAAGGTATGGCCTGGCAGCATCCCAATTGCTGTCCAGGGCTGAACCTGGCCTTCAATAAGGTCTTAACTCCACAATTCTAAGGCTGACAGGCTAGTCAGGGGTGTGCCAGCATCCCAGTTGCTAGGCATGACCATCAGCTTGCCCTGGCTCCCCCCTAATTCCCTTTCATTGCACTTACACTTACTCGTAGTCTCTAAGTTCTGCCCCCTCCTATGAGCCTTTCCTTGGGATCTTGAGTTCCCTCTGAACTTAGACATTTGACGGCTGGCCCTTCCACACTGCACTATAATCTGATTCTGCAATGATATTTGGGGTGTAAGCATTGCCTGAAACTCTTGAAGTTCCTTGGAACTTTGACACGTCCTAAATAAGAGAAAGGCTTTGAAAAATCCGATCCAGGAAGTTGGTTTATCTCATATTATTAGACTCTGAGTCTAGATTAGGCTGATTAGATGTAGATGTAATCACTGATGTAATTTTATTATTTCCTCTGATTCATTTGGTCTATAATAAATTCTGTAATAACTACTGGGGTGTATAGTGAAAAGGGATGGGATTGTATGCATGCCAAAGGGTAGAAATCATGTTTATAGGATATTTACTTTCAAATTCTGCATCTCACATAGAAATCAAGTTTTAGGATATTTACTTTCTAATTCTGCATCTCACATAGAAATCATGTTAATAGGATATTTACTTACAAATTCTGCATCTTGCTTTAGGAGTTACTACTTTCAAACCTCTGCATCTCACATAGATACCATGCCCATAAATCGTTGCTGAAATTCTGCATATCATATAGATAATATGCCTATAGGACTTCCTGCATTTTGCATATGCACCTGTCACTAGGCAAATCTGCTTATGGGATTTAAAATAACCAATTACATATAGATGACCTGCCAATAGGATCTCTGCATGACAATAAACAGCGGTAGAATCAGTAGCACCTAGAAAGCATGCCCATAGGAGCTATCAACTAAATCTGAATCGCCCACTCGCTCTTAAGTCAAAAATCAGTGGTAATTTTAAACACTCGCAGAGCTTATAACCAACAATTCTTTTTGCAATCAGTTTATTCCTCCGTTCCTGAATTAATAGATATCATGCCTATAGGTCCCGTTTAACACACAGGCAAATAGTTAAGTAATTAACCAACTGTCAGTTTTCGACAACTACATCTAAGCAGGACAAATTTGGACTCCCTATCTGGGAAATATGTGGTAAATCAACTTTTCCTACGTTAATTTTAATTAAAGAACTAACCAGTATTTGTCAGTCGTGTTAAATAATTTGCTTTTTTAAATGAGGAGGCCTATTTGAGCCCTTAATTGCTACCAGTTCCCCTTTAATTGTTTACGTGTTTTGATTGTCGCCCTAGCTTTTTAACCTTTTAAACTCTGAAAAGCCTAACTCCCTCCCCTTTTAGGATTAGTAGTCTCAAATGCCTCCGGGACTGATAGGTGGGACGGGTAATAGCATGCAGTAGGTAACGATACCATTCCGCACTTAATACCTTAACAGGGTGGGGAGGGTAGACATGGAGATGATGATCACACGATAACACCATGCGTACGATCGGCTACCAGTGTTGTGTGGATGATCCATTTGTTTTACCAACCTAGGACCCCTTTCCTTTATGTAACTTTGTTATTATCAATAAAATTCTGTCTTTGTTTCAGCCACCCAAAAACTCTTCTTTAATTTACTGCACTATTCTTGTCTTCTAAATTTTTATTTCTTTTATTTAAATTTCTGTACTTGGACGTTTTCTTAAACCAAGTGTGAGACCACTTAGATCTTAATTTCAATATGCTTGTCACGTACCTATTTGCAACCTTTGTGTATAAAATTATTTGTCTGCATTTAAAGTCACAACATAGCATGGCCGGGAACCACACTAGTGGATCTTGAGGGGTGCCTAACACCTTCCCCTCGAGATAATTTCTAGCCCTTACCCAAACTCTGGTTTTCCAATTCAAAACCCTTAGTGTCCTAATGCACTTAAACATTAGGTGGCGGCTCTTCAAATCCAAAAACCCAATTCCCAAACGGGAATAGAGTTGTCTTCCCAAATATCGTAAACCCGATTTCGCGAGGAAAATGGGCGTTGACAGAGGGAAACCTGTCCAAAAGACATATATACATATACATGCGAAATACAGTGAGGCGAGCCGGCAAGGCTGCTATAGACAACTATATACAAAAACTGGAAGCCGACAAGGCCACACACTAGCCAACTATACATAACTGTCAAGGAACCTCTATTAGAATATACAACTATACAAGGACGGGACTAGGCCCCGCCATACCCATATATGTATGCAAACATATTGTACCAAGGTCAAAAGTAGCTCCGGATCAAGTGGATCACACCAACTCTTGCTGACAAGGGATCCTAAGGAGGGGGCCGTCACCTTGTCTACCTGTACCAATGGGCATGAAACATAGGCCCTGGGAAATAGGGCGTAAGTATGAATAATGTACTAATTATGTAAGGCATAGGAAAAAATCAGTACATAACAGACATAGATGAAACATGGAATAAGGAACTCCGCCTGTAAGTCTACACCACCTTGTAAATTCCAAAACATTTATAATGTCATACACGTGCGTATAAATGTCGTGTCATGCATAGGTATAGGTGTACATAACATCATCAAGCCTCCAAGGGCATCCCATCATATCATCTCGACCACTGTGGGCAAAATCATCAACATATACCAGCTGATCAGGTGGTGGTGCATATATAATGCCGCAACCTTTTCCCATATCCCATATATATATATATATATATATATATATATATAAAACGCCATCTGGTCATGGGTCAATGTAAATGAATGTAATGGATGAGAAGTACGCCAATAAAATCTTCCGGAGTGTCATAAGACCATTATGCTCTGATTAATATCATGAAATAGTCTTTATTTCCTTACGTATTTTCTGAGACCCACGAACAGATGATAGAATAATAACTCTTATGGGAAAACAAGAATCTACACATCTCTAGCATTTCTACGAATAGAGTCATTTATGGAAGTTGTGCATTTGCTCGTTTCATTTGTGTCGTATAAACCATGCAAAAAGAAACAAGGGATAGCCTTAACATACCTGAGCCGGTTCTCAGGACAATCCTTCTAACTCACGACAATCGCAGCAAAACACGTGACGGTAAGATCGGAGTAGGAAAAATCCATATGATATTCTTGAGAAAGATCGCACCTTACTCCCTTATAATTGCAAGATCTCACGCTGGTTCGAATTGTTGAAGACCTTATCTTGCTTATGTGACTTACATTTGTGACTTATGTTTGTTACATACAAACATTTACGTTTGCATGCATATAAGAATGGATTTGTGACTTATGTTTCTTAAGAATGGATATGACTCACGTTATATATGTCTTTTCTTTATTAAAATGGAAATGACTCACATTATTAAGACTTGCCACATAACATAGTGACTTCTGAGTCACAATTCTTGGATTGGTTGCTTCCACGTGGATGTTTTATCTCAACCACATTCTTTAATTAATCACCCATAACTCCTTAATTAACTAGGTAATGTCCCATTATCCAATAATTAACCAATTACCCACATAATTAAGAATTATCTCCACTTACTTAAAATACTACTCACTTTTAACATACATTACACACCTTACTATCATGGTCATGTATTACCTTGTATGGCACTAGTCCATAAATACCGGGTATTATAGATCGGACTGTATTTTATTCCAAATCGACAACCTTCAACGAAACTCATCTTCTTTGATTTGTTTACCCTTTATCCTTCATGGCACTTACTTACCGCTTGTTATAAATAGCATAAATGTGTATGAACTCAAGATAATCTCATCCCCAAGTCTACGTCGATTAACTAAAGACGAAACTTTAATGTGCAAAAATGCGAGATGTAACATCCTCCACCCCTAGTTGGCTGTGCAGGTGGAGTTGAAACTGGAGAAGCAACCAAAGCATGCGAACCCTATGGAGGTTCACCCCTCCTAAGCTTGGGACATTCCCTCACCATATGCCTAGTATCACTACAGTCGAAACAACCTCCCTGTAGGCATGGTTGTGTGATGACCCAAAAGGTCATTACTTGTTTTTCAATTTAATTTTGTGTTTCCGAGGCCTTGACAACCTCTTTTAGCCTCGCCTTGATTTGCGTGCGCAGTCCGGGCGCGTAGCCAGAAAGCTTAAATATGAAATCTGTGAAAAATGGTAAAATTTGGTTATAAAATGAGTTATTTTGACTTCGGTCAACGTTTTGGGTAAACGGACCCGGACCCATGATTTCACGGTCCCGAAGGGCCCGTAGGAAAATATGGGACTCGGGCGTATGCCCGGAATCGAATTCCGAGGTCCCAAGCCCGAGAAATGAATTTTTGAAAGAAATTGTTTTCTGAAATTGTTTAAGGAAATTGGAAATGAAATTTTATTAGAAAATGTTAGTATCGGGCCCGTATTTTGGTTCCGGTGCCCGGCACAGGTCTTATATATGATATAAGATGTTGATGTGAAATTTGATGAAAAACGGATATCATTTGACGTGATTCGGACCTAAATTGCTAAAGTTGATACTTGATGAAGTTTGAGAAACGTTCTTTGATTTTGAGGATTAATTCGTTGTTATTGAGGTTATTTTGGCGATTTGATCGCACAGATAAGTTCGTATGATGTTGTTAAGTTGGTACGTGTGTTTGGTTGGGAGCCCCGAGGGCTCGGGTGTGTTTCGGATGTGATTCGGGAAGTTCTAGACTTAAGAAAAAGTTGCAGAATTTCTGCTACAGGTGCTCAGGCCTGTTGTTCATCGCGATCACGTAGTGACTCTCGCGATCGCGTAAGGTAAATGGGGACAGTGGTGGAATTGTTCATCGCGAATGCAAAGCCACAGTCGCAAACGCAGAGCAATGGGGGATTGCTCATCGTGAACGCGACTTGTGTGACGCGAACGCGAAGTGTAAAATTGGAGGTGGACTGGGATATAGTCGTCCTTCTACGCGAACGCGTATGCTTGTCCGTGAACGCGAAGGTCAGGGGGAGTCAACCCTTCGCGAACGCGTGATAGGACTCGCGATCGCGTAAGTCCACTTACTGGCAGCTCTTCGCGATCGCGACAGTGTTTTCGCGAACGCGATGAACACTATCGCCTAGCACTTAAAACAGTAGCCATTTCGGGGTTTATTCAAAATTTCATAACTTCTTCATCTTAACTCCAAATTGGGCGATTTTTGAAAAAGGATTTCACCACAAGTTCAAATGTATGTAATCTTAGACTCATTTTCTTCAATTTCCATTAACACCCATTAGATTTCTAGGCTTAAATCATGTGAACAAGGGTAGAAAACTAGGGATTTGGGTAGAGTTAGGGCTTTTTGATTAATTGTGATTTAGACCACTTTTGGGGTCGAATTCTGAAAATAATATATATTTGGGCTCATGGGTGAATGGGTGATTTGATTTTGGTCCGAACCTCTTATTTTGACCAAGCGAGCCCGGGGTCGATTTTTGGGTTTTTGGGAAGAATGATTAGAAAGCTATAATTTGGCATTGGAATTGAATTGTTTAGCATTTATTGATGTTATGAAGTCGATTATGTATAGATACGATCGATCTGGAGCCGAATTCGAAAGGAAAGGCGGTGTTTGAGGCTTGAGTTGGCCGTGGAAGTTTGAGGTAAGTGTCCGGTCTAACTTTAGCTTAAGGGATTAGGAGTTGAGTCCTATTTGCTATTTGTTTCTTGTTGATTACGATGTATAGGCATGGTGACGATTATCTATACGTTGGTGTCGAGCATGACCGTGAGTCTAAAATTGCAAATTGTTATATTCTTAAATGATAGTACAAATGCTTTAAATTGATGGTTCTCGATCTTGAGTAAGAATTGAGTTTGTTTCGTGGAAAGTACTTATGGCTAGGTATTTGGTGTTAGCTGAGATGAGTAGAAATTGAACTAAGATTGGTCATAGCTGATTCTCCCTTGCCGGGATGTTTGACTTGTTATTGTTGTTCCCTTGCCGGGAAGTTATTATATTGCTTTGTTTCCCTTGCCGGGACTCCTCGTGATTTTGTGTTGGCTTGTGAAGGGGATCAGGTGGTACGCCTACCACAAGAGATAATGAAATGGGATGGGGTGGTACGCCTACCACAAGATTTGATGAAATGGGATCGGGTGGTACGCCTACCACAAGATTTGATGAAAGGGGTCGGGTGGTATGCCTACCACGAGAATTGATGAAATGGGATCGGGTGGTACGCCTACCACGAGATTTGATGAAATGGGGCGGGTGGTACGCCTACCAGAAGATATGAGAAATGGGATCGGGTTGCACGCCTGCAACAAGATGTGAACCAAGAGTGAAATCTACATTTTGTTATCTTTATTCTTGTTAGAAGTTAAATTTTGGTTTCTTGATAATTCTCTTGAGGTTCTGTTTTATCTGTTATTCCCGAAGCATGTTTCCCCTTCCCAGCTTTAACTATTTGTTCTAGTTATTTTTCCCATTGTATATACATAAATAACTGCACAGGTTTATCTGGTGTCTAGTCCTAGCCTCATCACTACCTCGCCGGGGTTAGGCCAGGCACTTACCAGCAGGTGGGGTCGGTTGTGCTGATACTACACTATGCACTTTGTGCAGATACCGGAGCAGCACTTGATCAGCAGCAGTAGGGGAGCCAGCCTTCAGTCTATCGAGACTCTGAGGTAGCCCTGCAGGCGTCTGCAGGCCCGACGTCTCCTCTATCTTATATTATGTTCTGTTATCACTTGTATCTGAGACAGAGGGTGTTTCTTTCTTTGAGACTTTTATATGTAGTAATCATAGTTAGTCCGTGAACGTTGTGACACCGGTTTCTGGGTAGAGACATATGTTGGCTATTCCTTTCTTTCGTACGATTTTGGTATTATGATTGTTCAAGTCTTCCGCTTATTCTCATATTCCGCTATTATTTGATGGTTGATCACCTGTTAAGTTAATTGGTTAAAATGGGCTAAAATAAAAAGAACTTGAATTTTCCGCATTTCGTGGCTTGCCTAGCTTCTACGAGTAGGCGCCATCACGACTCTCGAGGGTGGGAAATCCGGGTCGTGACAAGTTGGTATCAGAGCTCTAGGTTAGATAGGTCTCACAACTCACGGACAATCTTAGTAGAGTCTGAGGGATCGGTACAGAGACGGCTATATTTATCCCCAGAGGCTTTCGAGTTAGGAAAAACTTCACATTTGTTCTTTCTTGTCGTACGGTTTGGTTTCTCAATACTAATCGAATTTCTACTCTGTTCTTTCGCAGATGGCGAGAACACGCACTTCCGATCAGCAGCCCGAGCCCCCAGCAGCAGCCCCCACGAGGGGCAGAAGGTGAGGCCGAGGCCGTGATAGAGGCCGAGGCAGGGGCAGAGCTCAGCCTAGGGCAGCAGCACCCATAGCGGAGCCTCAGGTTGATTTTGATGACTAGGTTCTAGCCCCAGCAGTTTCGGTGGGCCCAGCTCGGGTCCTAGAGGGGTTTATTGCTACCCCAGTTCTTTAGGATGCTCTGGTCCGTCTAGTGGGCCTCATGGAGAGTGTCACCAGGGCAGGTTTACTTCCTGTAGCACATGCCGTCTCTCAGGCTAGAGGAGGAGCCCAGACTCCTGCTACTCGCACTCCGGAGTAGGTAGCTCCCCAGTTTCAGACTCCAGCAGCTCAGCCAGTTGGAGCAGTTCAGCCGGGTATGGTAGCTCAGACCATCAATGGTGCAGCTATGTCTGCCGATGCTTTGTGGAGATTGGAAAGGTTCACCAAGCTCTTCACTACTACTTTCAGCGGTGCATCTACTAAGGATCCCCAGGATTATCTGGACAGCTGTCACGAGGTTCTTCAAAACATGGGGATAGTTGAGACCAAGGGGGTTGATTTTGCTACATTTTTGCTTGTCTGGATCCGCCAAGACTTGGTGGAGGGATTATTGCTTAGCTAGACCAGCAAGATCGCCAGCCTTGACCTGGGAGCAGTTCACGCAGTTATTTCTGGAGAAGTTTCTCCCTATCACACAGCGAGAGGCCTATCGGAGGCAGTTCAAGAGCCTCCAGCAGGGATCCATAACTGTCACCTGTACGAGACCAGATTTATTGATTTAGCTCGCCATGCTCTTATTATACTTCCCACCGAGAGGGAGAGAGTGAGACGGTTCATTGATGGACTCATTCAGCATTCGTCTTCAGATGGCTAGAGAGGCTGGGAGTGAGATATCCTTCCAGGAGGCGACCAATGTGGCCCGGAGAGTTGAGATGGTTTTATCACAGAGGGGTGGTCACAGGGCAGACAAGAGACCCCGTCAGTCAGGCAGATTCAGTGGTGCCTCGTCTGGAGGCAGAGATTTATATGATAGAGGCCATCCTCCTAGGTCTTTTCAGTCAGCACTCCAGGTTTCTCACTATGCTTCAGGTGGCCGTGGTCCTCAGATGCAGTATTCTGATCAACAGTCCTACTGTGCACCACCAGCTCCTATCAGTGCACCACCGCTTCAGAGCTTCCAGGGTCACCAACCCCAGCAGCCGAGGGCTTGTTTCACTTGTGGTGACATGAGGCACATTGCTAGGTATTGCCCTCGAGCACCGAGTAGCTCTCAGCATCAGGGTTCCCGTGCCATGGTTCAGGCACCAGCAGTTCCATAGCCCGCTCAGCCAGCTAGGGGTGGGGGTAGAGGTGCTAGAGGTGGAGGTAGAGGTGCTAGAGGTGGAGCACAGAACGCTAGAGGTGGAGGCCAGCCAGCTGCAGGCCGTTCTAGAGATGTAGTTCACGGTGGTGGGGCCCAGCCCTGATGTTATGCTCTTCCAGCCAGGCCCGAGGCTGAGGCTTCAGATGTAGTTATTACAGGTACGATTCTGGTTTGTGATAGAGATGCTTCAGTGTTATTTGATCCAGGGTCTACATACTCGTATGTGTCATCTTATTCTGCACCGTATCTAGTCATGCCTAGTGATTCATTGAGTGTTCTTGCTTATGTGTCTACACCGGTGGGTGATTCTATTGTGGTAGATCGAGTCCATCATTCTTGTATTGTGGTGATTGGGGGTCTGGAGACTCGTGTAGATTTGTTGCTTCTGGACATGGTTGATTTCGATGTTATATTGGGGATGGACTGGTTATCACCTTACCACACTATTTTGTACTATCATACCAAGACTGTGACCTTAGCTTTACTAGGTTTGCCTCGTTTAGAGTGGAGAGGGACTCCTGGTCATTCTACCCGTAGTGTTATTTCCTATGTGAAGGCTCGCCGTATGGTCAAGAAGGGGTGTTTGGCCTATTTGGCTTATGTTCGCGATTCTAATGCTGAGGTCCCTCCTATTGATTCTGTGCCCATTGTTCGGGAGTTTCCTGAGGTATTTCCTTCAGACCTGCTGGGTATGCCACCCGACAGGGATATTGACTTTTGCATTGATCTGGTTCTGGGCACTCAGCCCATTTCTATTCCGCCATATCGCATGGCCCCGCCTGAGTTGAAAGAGTTAAAGGAGCAATTGCAAGACTTGCTTGAGAAGGGTTTCATTAGACCCAGTGTTTCGACTTGGGGTGCATCGGTGTTGTTTGTTAAGAAGAAGGATGGGTCAATGAGAATGTGTATTGATTACCAGCAACTGAACAAGGTTACAATCAACAATAAGTATCCGCTGCCGAGGATTGATGATTTGTTCGATCAGCTTCAGGGTGCCAAAGTATTTTCAAAGATTGAATTGAGATCTGGCCATCATTAGTTGAGGATTAGGGCATCCGATGTCCCTAAGACAGCTTTCAGCACTCGGTACGGGCATTATGAGTTCTTGGTTATGTCATTCGGGTTGACAAATGCCCCAGCAGCTTTTATGGATTTAATGAACAGAGTGTTCAGGCCTTATTCGGATTCATTCGTGATAGTCTTCATTGATGATATATTGATATATTCCCGCTGCTAGGAGGAGCACGAGCAACACCTTAGAGTGGTTCTTCAGACTCTGAGGGATAGCCAGTTGTATGCTAAGTTCTCAAAATGTGTGTTCTGGTTGAGTTCATTTGCATTCCTGGGTCATGTTATGTTAGCAGAGGGTATTTAGGTTGATCCGAAGAAGATTAAGGCAGTCAAGAACTGGCCTAGACCAGCATCAGCTACAGAGATTCGGAGTTTCTTGGGATTGGCAGGCTACTATCGTCGGTTCGTGGAGGGGTTTTCTTCTATTGCAGCCTCGATGACCAGATTGACCTAGAAGGGTGCCCAGTTCAGATGGTCGGATGAGTGTGAGGCAAGCTTTCAGAAGCTCAAGACAGCTCCGACTACGGCACCGGTGTTGGTTTTGCCTACAGGTTCAGGGCCTTATACAGTTTTTTGTGATGCTTCTCGTATTGGAGTTGGTGCAGTGTTGATGCAGGATGGCAAGGTCATTGCCTATGCTTTGTGGCAGTTGAAGATTCATGAGAAGAACTATCCGGTTCATGATTCGGAGTTGGCAGCCAAAGTTCACGCATTGAAGATTTGGAGGCAATATCTGTATGGCATGGCATGTGAGGTATTCACGGATCACAAGAGTCTTCAGTATTTGTTCAAGCAAAAGGAGTTGAATTTGAGACAGAGGAGGCGGTTGGAGTTGTTGAAAGATTATGATATCACCATTTTATATCATCCGGGAAAGGCCAATGTGGTGGCCGATGCTTTGAGTAGGAAGTCAGCCAGCATGGGCAGTCTTGCTTACATTCCGGTCGGTGAGAGACCGCCTGCTTTGGATGTTCAGGCTTTAGCCAATCAGTTCGTGAGACTGGATGTTTCTGAGCCCAGTCTTGTGTTAGCTTGCACGGTCGCTCGTTCTTCATTATTGGAGCGTATCTGTGATCGGCAGTATGATGATCCCCATTTGTGTGTCCTTAGAGACACGGTGCAGCGCAGAGGTGCCAAGCAGGTTACTATAGGTGATGATGGAGTTTTGAGATTCCAGGGTTGAGTTTGTGTGCCTAATGTGGATGGGCTCCGAGAGTTGATTTTAGAGGAGGCCCATAGCTCCCGGTACTCTATTGATCTGGGCGCCGTAAAGATGTATCAGGATTTGCGGCAGCATTATTGGTGGTGGAGAATGAAGAAGGATATCGTAGCATATGTGGCTCGTTGTTTGAATTGTCAGCAGGTTAAGTATGAGCATCAGAGGCCTGGTGGTTTATTTCAGAGGATTGAGCTTCCCGAGTGGAAGTGGCAGCGGATCACTGTGGACTTCGTCACTGGACTCCCGCAGACTCGGAAGAAGTTCGACGCAGTATGGGTCATTGTTGATAGGCTGACCAAGTCAGCACATTTCATTTCTGTGGCAGTCTCCTATTCTTCTGAGAGGATAGCTGAGATCTATATTCGGGAGATTATTCGCCTTCATGGTGTGCCCGTGTCTATCATTTCGGACCGAGGTACGCAGTTTACCTCGCGCTTCTGGAGAGCAGTTCAGCGAGAGTTGGGAACGCGGGTTGAGTTGAGCACAGCATTTCATCCCCAGACGGATGGACAGTTCGAGCGGACTATTCAGATATTGGAGTGTACGCGGTAAAATCAGAAGACTTGATTTTTGCTATCAAGACAATTTTGAAAGCCTTCCCCGAGACCCCGAGGGTGGAAAACCACGATCGAGTCCCCGGCCTAAGGCTCCTTGTGGTCCAAATCAAAAGAAGCAGGGCCCAAGGTCAGGGTAAGAAAAGAGGTCTCCAAAGCACAGGCTACACCTGACAGGGTCTGTAACCTATTGAGATGACGTGCGATAGGCCGTCCCATCTTTCTACTCTTGTAAATAATATATGCATGCTTTACCGAGTCCCTATATAAGGGGGACTCACCCCACCTTGTAAGGGACTGATGTTGCTCCACTTCTCCAATAAGCAATAATATCTCTCTCTATCTCTTTCTTGTAAGTTAACTGTGTTCTTCGACCCCGAGGTCGCTCTAGCATTTTATTGTTCTTCGTTTGTTCTTCATCATTTAGCTCAAGATTGACGGTATAAAGCCTTGTATACACATACTTATCTGTTATCCCCTTCCCGACTATCCTCGATAAGACAACCTCCGATAGGCTCGAGGTAGGCTCGAGGCCTGGCCCCGAGGTATCTACTGGCTTGTTCTAAGCCCGGGAACGTCCCCTTACTGGTTCGATTATTATTTTGGCTAGCTTGATCTTTACTATTTTAATCCATCTTTAGCACTAATTACCCTTACAAACTAGCTCGGGAATAGATCACGTATTTTTAGAATCCCATTTATAAATTTAATTGTTGTTACCATTTTCATGGTAAACAGTTTGGCGCCCACTGTAGGGCTAAAAATTATAGTGATTATTTTCTTGCTAGTTTCGTCACTTAAACACACAATATTTCTCACACTTTTTCTTGCCCAGAACCTTTCGATTTCAGGTTAATGGTCAGCTCGATAAGGGAAACCGAGGAGAATTAACCCATAAATTGCAAGGAAAACAATGTGGCCATTCTAACGGCTCGCGCGACACCGCATGACCCCGATAACGGATCTAGATCGGTTCAAGCGGATACGGATTCGTACGCTGCACAGCGGGGTAACGAAGTCTTGCACTCCAATGGCGGCACGCAACACGCTAACCAACAGGAAACCCGAAAAATCCGAGCCCCGGCAGAACGGGAAGTTAATCTTCGTATTATTTTTGAAATGTTGAAGGAACAACATGTGGCCATCTCTCAGCTACTGAGCCGCCCGGAGACTCTCGGCGCGGCAGCATCCGAAATATCTCCTTGCTCCGAGTTAGTGCCTGAGGTATCGGGCGACGACGAACCAACAACTTATCCTGTAACAGTGAGGATGCTGGAAGACATTATCATAAAGATCGACTCGCGCTCGCAGAGACTCCTACGGCAACCGTCTCACGGAGATACGACCCCGGGACTCATTTCGCGAAAGTCAGAAACAACAAAATTCCCTGGGAGTAACAGGACCCCAAGTCCTCGCAGGTACATCACCACTCACGCACGCCCGCTCGGGAATGATGACCTCTAAAATGGAGAACTCGGGTCCATCCCGATGAGGAGATTTGAAGAAATTCCCCCAGAAGAAACCACGACACGGCCACGGAAGCACACGCCAACGCCATCAAAATAATGCCAGAAGAGCTCAATGCACCGAAGGCCGGGAGAAGAAGAAGAAATAAGATATCACGGGAAGCCGCACCCCGCTCCCCGGCAAGACAAATGAGACCACTCCCGGTCCCGAATAGGGGGGTGACATGGACCTTCGCCCAAAACCCAAATAAAGAACACCCAGCAGCTCCGGAGCAATTCGAGCGAAGCTTAGTCGTATATCCAGCCGAGGCTTGGTCATATACCAGCAACCAACACCAGACCCAAGTCAGAGCCGCGGACAACCCTCGAGAAACCCCCACTGAATTGACGTATCCAGGCAGATCCCCATCAGAGAAGCCGGCACTGAACGAACGGAGTCATCATCCACATGGCGCAAACGGAAGAAACGATCCAAGGCACAGCGCATCTCGTAACAACAAGGCGGTGGCCCAAAGACGACACCTTCGAGGAACCCCCAATGATACCAGATTCAACGAAAGGCAACCGGCAAGGAAACCTCGCCCGATAAAGTTCGACTTCAACGTTGCAGTTCCAAGCATAGTAGTCACCATAAGTGAAGCCGGGAGCTCCGGGTGGCTCGGACCCATTCGACCAAAACCCCTCCAAGGAAACCATGGCCCACCACGAGAGTCACGGAATGCTCGGAGTTACAGACCCAAGAGAGCAACAACTACGCCATCCAACAAAGGTGACCACAAAGCATCGCCAAGCAAGCGAACCCGGATCCAGTTTAACGGACAACGGGAAATCTAACAAAGTAGAGCCGGCAAGCTGCGGCATACAGTCACAACCCATAAAGGATGGCGGCACCCTTCTAAGATCCGTAGAACGTAGAATGCAAGTTCCCGTCGCCAGATAGGGACGATCTCGGGGAGTACTCCCCAAGGACACCCTCTCGCTCGAGGAAAAAGGACGCCGAGACTCCACCTCGGCATCACATTAACGTATTCATAATCCCTTCTTTCATTCGAGCTCATTTTCAAGTAAAACATACATTAATGATTACAGGTATATCAGCCAAAGTTGTAACGACGATGTCGGGCCAAAGCCAATAGGACAATCCGGACCAATGTCACCCTCATGCCAGACCGCTAATATGTCCCCAATGGTGATTGCCACAACAACCAAATCGCTCCCCTTGCGCGGCCTGCCCGAGCTCGGGCTAATATGTCGGGTGACGCAGGATGCAGACGCTTTGTACAGACAACGGCGAATACATTGCCCGGGACGCAATTCCGGCCCTACTCCTCCAAGGGTGTGGAACTCCGTGACAGATGCGGAGCCCAAGCATCTGGCTACAAGCGATAGAAGGAGATTCCTCGCCTTACGCCCATGACCGGCATTACCCTCAAATGAGGTCAAAGGGTAAGGACACTCGGGTCCTCGGCCCGGCCTGGCAAAACGAGGAATACGACTGCCGAGGGGCATACTCCCAGGAACGCACCATCCTTTTATCATTTCCTTTTTTCCTTTCTTGTTGCTAATCTGTACGCAGGCAGGCAGCCAAGGCATTCAGTAGTTCTGGATCCCGCTCGAGGATCTGCGGCTGCCACGGGGCCGCCGGGCATTCTTTCCTCGATCGGGTTTCTATCAGGAAGAGGGTTCCGCCAACAAGATTATTAGCAGAACTGCACGTCCCCAGGGAAGGGACCCAACAAGTCCACAATCTCTCTCTCTATTTTCCAATATGGAATCATACAAGCACATCGGATAATTAGGAGAGTCACACCCATGTAGACCAGACTCACGGCAATAGAATGACATGTATTTACAACTTATATTTCTGCCAAGCAATAAAGAATGTTTTCCAAGCATTCGACTCCTCGAAGAAAAATATTTCGGCTTATCCTTAGCAAAAAACCTCTACATCAAATGTGTCCCGAAACGCTCTGAGACTTAATCAATTCGGCATCCTCGCGACCCCAGGGTCGGGGTTTCGGGCTTACAAAGCCCTCGTGATATGGCTCCAAGACTACAAAAGGCGGTATTCAGGCCTAGAATGATCCGATATATTCGGAGACTCAACATAAGCAATTCGAAAACTTGCGCGACCCCAGGGTCGGAACTCCGGGCTCACAAAGCCTCCAGAAAATAGCTTTGAGCTCACGAGAAGCTGTCTTCAAGCGAACTCGATGACTCAGAGACTGTCGCCAATCGCCATGAACTGGAAAATCCAAAATTATAAGACCCTAACGGGCAGCCTCGACAAAACCAGATCTATTCTCCATAAACTGTAAGACCTCAACAGGCATGGGAAACAATAAGACCTCAACAGGCATGAAAAAAACCGCAGTTTAGGCTATACGTCGCATTTGTAAGAATCCCTAAAGGGCATACCCTCGGTGTAGACGCCTAAAGCTGCTCATCGGTATTAAAAATGGCCCCGGCCAATGCACACGACTCCGGTCGAAATGGTTGCAACAGCCCAAAAAACGCGACTCGGGGACGCCCGACTGTTGCTAAAAAATCCTTCGAATCTACTTCGGAAAGAACCGGTTAAACACAGGCTTCCCTCAACAGGCAAAAAAATGAGTCCTGACCATGTCGGCTCTAAAATCGCAAAGCGTTGATCTACTCGACCTATGGGCTATGAACCTTCCGAGGTGCTCAAAACATCACCAACTACGACTTAAAATCGAGGTTCTTTTAGAACTGACGACGGGTCAGGCAACATAATTAATAAGACCTTAACGAGAGGAAACAAAGCCTACAAAAAGCCTCCGGGCCTCACATCAAACAGCGTAAGTTCCATTGTCGCCGGCTAAGCAAAGCCTCCGGGCCTCACATCAAACAGCGTAAGTGCCATTGCCGCCGGCTAAGCAAAGCCTCCGGGCCTCACACCAAAAGGTCTCTACGACCATCAGCTTGAAAATTTACAACTTGAGGATTAAAGTGAGCACGAATCGTAACCCGATTCGGAGATCGGATCCAAAATAGTTAAACTAAACAAAGCTTCCGGGCCTCATATCAAAAGGTCTCTACGACCAAACAGCGTAAGTGCCATTTCCGCCAGCTAAGCGAGCCTCCGGGCCTTATATCGAAAGGTATCCACGACCAAACAACGTAAGTACCATTGTCGCCGGATAAGCATGCCTCCGGGACTCATACTAAAAGGTCTGGACGACCAAGTAGCAGAAAGGCCACCATCGCTGGCCAAAAACTCAGATGAGATTTAAGGGTCGATTACAGCTCGAATCGCATTGCGACTCGGAGACTGAACCCAAAAAATTGCCAAATGCCCAAGGGTAGAGAATGAAAGTCAGCATCACCAGCCCACACAGGCTCGAGGATAAAATAAGCTCGAGGAAGGATCCCGACTCAGAGACTGAACCTGAAACTCAAGCCTAAAGGCTACTCCAGGACCGAATTGGTCCGATGGGAAAACCCCGGCGATCAGAAACGCAAAAATTACAAACTACAGGGCTCCCCCCTTCTTATTAATTATATATCGATTACAGCGTACAATCTCAGCCCACATCATATGGTGGGATCTATGTTTGTGTATACACGGCAAAGAAGGCAGGGAATGTTCGTTCCCTCTTTATTTCCCTTTTGGCAGCTACGGCCCCTCGGCCTCCCCCTCATCATCAAATGTCACAAACTTGGCATCAAACTCCGCTCCCTCGGCATGTTTGATCTCCTCTGAGAGATCGAAACCTCGAGCGTGAATCTCCTCGAGTGTTTTCCTCTTGGATTTGCACCTCACGTACTCCCTGCTACTGCTTGCACGATCAAGGGCCTTTTTCAACTCGGCCCTAACAGCGGCGGCGCTCTTTGAATAAGCAACTGTCTTTTGCCCCGAACGGGTGTTATTTATTACGACCTCGGCCCGAGCGTCCGCCACTTTGATTTTCTCCCTGGACCGCTCAGATGAGAGCCTCGCGATCAACTTTGCCCGAGCGGAGTCATCCGCACGAGCATCCTGAAGTCGCGCCTCAAAATCGGACGTCGCGGCCAGAGCTCTCTCTTTAGCCCCCAAATGAGCACTAAGGCGCACTCGCAGCTCAGCAAATTCGCGGTTGGCAGCACCGACCTCGCTCCAGAGTTTCTCCAGCTCATCCGTTTTACCCTTCAACTAGAACAGCAGCACTTCAAAGACCGGCAAAGATAGAAAAAGAGATCTGAAGGAAATACGAGCCAACAAGGCGGAATACCTGTTTCTCCAAGAGGAGCTCCCGAGCACGACTTCGGTCCACCCCGCGCCTTCAAGAAGCAAGCTTGTTTTCTTTTACCGCGCATAGAAGCTGGAGGGACCTTCTCCTTTCTCGAGCCTTCTGGAGATGGGCCTCACGGCGAAGCAGCTCGGCTTTGAGCCTATCAAAAGCCTGAAAAGAAGCCAAGCGCGTGAAGAAAAAAGAAGGAAATACCGGGCCGGAACATCTTTATCGCGAGCGAAAACTCACCGCAAGACCAGAGCGATGAGCCTCACCAAGGGCCGAAGCTATGTCCAATAAAACTTCGGTCCCGGAAGCTGGCCGAACGATCAAATCATTTCCTCTCAGCTGTTGCGGAAAGGTTCCTCACTGCAAGCCTCCACACGCCACAGAACATCTTTCCTTTTGCCAGCATCCTTAGTTCTTTAACCGGCGATCTCGCCTCGAACGAACTCCCGGCGCTTGCAGTAGGGAAACCGAGCAGATGAGAAAAGGGGAGGCCGCCCCCGCAAAAGAAAAAAGAAGAGTGGGAAGGGAACGCCAGAAACCTACCACGGTAATTTACCTCCCACCTCCCTTTTGAAAGATCTCGCCACCGGCGCCTATCATGAGTCCAGCATGCTGCTAATTTGCGAGACCATTCGGCTAAGTCCGGAACCTCATCAGACAACCAACGAGCAGCTAAAGATCTTTTAACAATACCTTCTAAGGGATGGCTAGTTCAAGATGCTGAACTCCTTGCTCGCGGAGCGGCATACCGAAAAAAAGAAGCGGCCACGGGTCATAACGCACTCTTCGCACAACAAATCCACTTCTGATCTCATCTTTTACGGAATCGATCTTCTTTGACTATAATGAAAGAAAGGAAGGATAACAGGAGGGGAGCGAAGAGTCACGTTTTCCTCAGACAGTGGGAATGAATTCTCTTACTTGATTTACATTGAAACAAAAGACGGGGAGAAATCACTGTGAGTCCTACCTCGTGTGAAGGAAAGAAAAGACAGCTCGAACAGAGAGCTTACGTGTGGAACTCCATTTCTCAGGGAATGGTAAGAATTCTCCGAGGATAATGTTGGTCGTCCGAACTCGAACAAACTGGCTCATCCATCCGTGGTCTTCATCCTCTTGGCCTCCGATCATGGGAGTTCGAGTAGACCGGCGCTGGAGAGCAACCATGCCTCGAAAGCGCAATGGTCGGTACAACCTTATGAGGTGACTAAGAGTAAAATCTATCCCAGCCTTGTCGGCAAAATATCTCATCGACCGTACTATGCTCCAGAAGAAAGGATGAACCTGCGCCAGCGTTACTTGATACCTTCTACAAAAATCAAGCACAACCCGGTCCGGGGAACCTGGCTCAAGCACGATGGTGTAAACACTTAAGAAGCCTTCGACGTACATCATGACGTTCTCCACGGGGGAAGGGGCTTGCAGGACCACGCCTTCCCCCCATCTACATTTTCTCCTGATCTCCTCGAGGTACTCCTCCGCCACCGAAGAGGCAATCCTCAACACATGCCCCCGGTGACCCGAAATATTAGGAGGTCTTCCCAGCGTAGCAACGCCCCTCGAGGATGTGTGTTTCGGGCACCGGTCTCCCAATGTCAGAGAAGGGCCGCTATCGCCAGCCAAAGGTGTAATACAGGAAGAAGTATCCTTCGCCCAAACATCAGACGTTGAAGCAGCAGCCACAGCCACAACAGAATAATAGAAAGAGGAAGAGTATCCAAGCAGAAATCGCCTAAAGCAGAGGAATGGGAAAGCTCGCGGAAAGTACCTGGCTCTACAGAGGAGATGAGCCTATCAAATAAGAAACAACAGTAATCGTGGCTTGAGGAAGGAATATACGAATATATAAGGGCCAGGCAACAACCGACCAAATTGCCCAAACAGGCCAATTAGTTCTGGTCGCGTTAACATCACACTCCCCTTGGGGGATGCATGGCGAAATTATTCCAGACTCCTACGTGTTTCGTGAAAGCAGGAGGGGGGGCCCCCGGGTAATCTCCAACGTCGGTCCCCCGAGCACACAACTCAACCTCGGCTACAAAATACAAAAGGGCTCCGAAGGCCCGATACCCAGTGCTCTGAAGCAAGAAGAACTACCGAAATAAAGGCTCATTTTCTATTAACAAAACAGTTGTATATCTTTGTAGTATTCGGAAGGGAGAAAATATGAAACAAAAAAAAGAAAGGGGGCTCGGAGACTACTCCTCGCCGCTATACTGTTCGCCCTCGTCGGAATAATTAGACACTCTAGTTCCTCCTCCGTCTCACGGGCCTTGTTCAGATCAGCAGATAGCTCGAAGCCTCGAGCCTTGAGTTCTTCCAGAACCTCCCTTTTTCCTTTCGCCTTGGCATGATCAACAGCACGGACCAGTTTCTGCTCGACCGCCAGGGAAATGTCACGGGCCATCGCATGCGCCGTGGCCGCGTCTGCCATGTAAACATCGCCATCTTGTTCCAAACCAAACTTAGCCTCGATCTCCTTGCGGGCGTCCGAATGAAGGCTCAGTGATCTCGACAACTCCCCAGTTGCATTTTCATTCCGCTCCCTCAGCTCGGAAACCTCCGTTTCCAACTTGGCGATCCTCGAGTTTCCTTGGTCAACCTTCGTTACGACGCAAGGCGATGAATATATGAACACAAAAAAGTTATATAGACGGCGAGCGGAGGAGCAGATATGAAAGAAAGAAAAAGAATACTTGTGCAGTAAGAGCGGCCTTCTCCCGGAGTGCCACCTCTAAAGTGACTCGAAGCTCCTTCACCTCCTCGCCTCCCCAGATGCCTCGAGATTTAGAATCTTGCAGTCTCAAAGCAATGGCATCACGCTCTTTCTCGTGATGTGCGGCTTCCTCACGGAGCTGTGATATGACACAATCGTATATCTCTTTGCACTACAACATGATAAGGAAATTGAGAAAAGCGGTGAATAACGCCCAAGGGCGAAGGGAAACACTCAAAGAAAAATTTTCACTTGCCGCAGGGATTTCTCCGCTGCATCGACGGTGTCAGTTACGTCAAGATCAACCCTGTCAGGTACGTCATCGAGGATGTTAGAAAAAATGCCTTCCTCTCCGAAGGAAGTATCAGTCGTGGCACCAACCATCCTCCCGGCGTCTCTCAATTCTCCCGACGAAACTGAACAGTTTCGGACGAAGTCGTTCGGGTTATCAACCCCGTCGAATAGCGGCCCATGCCCAGGAAGGCTCCAAACTCCGTCCCATCCGAGCGCATAGCCCTGTTGGCAGAAGCTACCTCAAATCTGGCCGAGCGGTTCGAAACCACATCGGCATCCTCACCAACAACCTCCGGCTCCTTAGCCTTGCTGGCCTTAGCCGTCGCGGACTCAGCAGCCTCCAATCGGGGCACCTACGAACCCCTATCGCTAGTCCTCGACCTCCTTCTAAGTGGACTGCCATCATCACCTTCTTCCCCGCCTACATCGGGATCCGGGTCAGAGCTCGGGACAGCAGCCTCGTCGGGTCGGGAAGCAGCCACTCTTGTTTTCCTTTTCCTGCCCGTGCTGACTCCCAAGGCCTCCTTTTCACCACCAGGGGGTGGCCTCATCAACATATTTTCCCCAAGGCCTGCATCAACACAATGAGTGAAGCACAAAGGGAATACAAAATATGAGATACATACAGAAAAGAAACCCCACCATGGTTCTTGGCCACCCAGCGCCTATCGGCCACGAGGGCCCAAGATCGAAGATGATACAGAAACCTTCTGTCTAAGAGCTCTATCCACCTCGCCAAGTCTGGAACCTCGTCAGGATGCCAAGGAGAAGCTGGAGAAAGTCGCCAAGAGGTTATTACAATGCTCGAAAGAAAAGTTGAGGAACGAACAAAGAGAAGATATACTTACGCTGAAAGTTCCACCGTTCGGGAAAAGGCATCCATTGGACCGGGATAATGTCCGAGGTACGCACCCAAACAAACCTACTCAGCCACCCCTGGTCCTTCCCCTCGTCGACACTTGAAAATAAAGGTTTCGTGGACCGTTGCCGAAGCTTGATCAAGCCTCGGTATAGTCCGATCAGATGATTTAGAGTGAGAACTTAACCCGCAATCTCCTCAGTAAAATGCCTAAGCATCAGCATAATCCTCCAAAAGGACGGTGAGATCTGGCCAAGGGTCACTCGATACTGAGTGCAGGAGTCAAGGATCACTGGGTCGATGTCCAAGGGACGAGATTTCACGGATTCGTCGGGACCCAGGGCGAACGGGTAGGTGTATACGCAAAGAAAGCTTTCCTTGAAGCTGGTAATATCTTCACCGGAGGCAGGAATTCCCACTGTCACTGTTTCATTCCATCAGCAGTCACTCTTCACCTTTTCGACATTAGTCATGACACTACTGTGTCGAGATACATGCTCGCGTCGGCCCGGCTTGGACGCGGGAGCCTCGACATTGAAATCCTTCGACGTATCAAGCTCGGGAGGGATCCACTGCTCTAGGGGAGGGGCTGGCCTATTACCTCCCCTAGCCGACTGGGACAACGATGCAGTATCGTTCCGACGGGGTACCGTCCTAGAAGTCCTACCCATAAATAATGAGGGAACTCTTCCGAAAAGAAAAAGAGAGAAGGATGAAAATATATCAAATAAATTGGGATTCCGGTTCACAAGCCTAGGGGAAGGGCAAAGATGAGCAGTATCTGATGATCGGATCGTTTTATCGGATCCGATTGGGGAAGCGGAAGGGACGAGCCTGCAACAGTTTGTGAACTCCTCGATCATCGGATATAACGGCGGCCCCACACGGTTTTTGGGGCTATGGCATTTAATGCTCTTACATGAATGACATCATGGCAAATATGACCTCGAGGCTACGAGGCTACGATTCGACATCGTTTCCTATCTCTTCAATATAGGAAACGCGAAGACTATCTGTACGCGATAAAATCAGAAGACTTGATTTTTGCTGTCAAGACAATTTTGGAAGCCTTCCCCGAGACCCCGAGGGTGGATGACCACGATCGAGTTCCCGGCCTAAGGCTCCTCGAGGTCCGAATCAAAGGAAGCAGGGCCCAAGGTCAGGGTAAGAAAAGAGGTCTCCGAAGCACATGGCTACACCTAATAGGGCCGGTCTATCTGTAACCTATTAAGATGACGTGCGATAGGTCGTCCCATCTTTCTACTCTTGTAAATAATATATGCATACTTTACCGATTCCCTTCACCTATATAAGGGGGACTCACCCTACATTGTAAGGGACTGATGTGCTCCACTTCTCCAATAAGCAATAATATCTCTCTATCTCTTTCTTCTAAGTTAACTGTGTTCTTCGACCCCGAGGTCGCTCTAGCATTTTATTGTTCTTCGTTTGTTCTTAATAATTTAGCTCAAGATTGACGGTATAAAGCCTTGTATACACATACTTATCTGTTATCCCTTTCCCAACTACCCTCGATAAGACAACCTCCGATAGGCCCGATGTAGGCTCGAGGCCTGGCCCCGAGGTATCTACTGCCTTGTTCTAAGCCCGGGAACGTCCCCTTACTGGTTCGATTATTATTTTGGCTAGAGGATCTTTACTATTTTACTCCATCTTTAGCACTAATCACCCTTACAAACTAGCTCGGAAATATATCACGTATTTTTAGAATCCGATTTATAAATTTAATTGTTGTTACCATTTTCACGGTAAACATGGAGGATATGCTCCGAGCTTGTGTCATTGACTTTGGAGGCTCGTGGGATCAGTTTTTGCCTTTAGTGGAGTTTGCCTACAACAACAGCTACCAGTCGAGTATCCAAATGACTCTTTATGAGGCTTTATATGGTAGGCGGTGTCGGTCTCCTGTTGGATGGTTTGAGCCGGGAAAGGCTCGGTTGTTGGGTACGAATCTGGTTCAGGGGGCCTTGGACAAGGTCAGGATTATTTAGGATAGGCTTTGTATAGCTCAGTCCAAGCAAAAGAGCTATGTCGACCGTAAGGTTCGAGATTTGGATTTCATGGTCGGTGAGCGGGTATTGCTTCGAGTGTCGCCTATGAAGGGCGTGATGAGATTCGGGAAGAATGGCAAGCTTAGCCCTAGGTTCATTAGTCCATTTGAGATTCTTGATCGAGTGGGAGAGGTGGCTTATAGACTTGCATTGCCGCCGAGCTTATCAGCTGTGCATCCAGTGTTTCATGGGTCCATGCTTCGGAAATATCACGGTGATCCATCCCACGTGTTAGATTTCAGCACTGTCCAGTTGGACAAGGACTTGTCTTATGAGGTGGAGCCGGTGGCTATTCTAGACCGGCAGGTTCGTCAGTTGAGATCGAAGAGTTTTCCTTCTGTTCGTGTTCAGTGCAGGGGTTAGCCTCCTGAGGCATCGACCTGGCAGTCCGAGTCCGATATGCGGAGCCGTTATCCCCATCTTTTTCCCGACTCAGGTACTTCCATCTTATGTCCGTTCGAGGACGAACGGTTGTTTTGGAGGTGGAGGATGTGATGACATCACTTGTTTTTAAATTTAATTCTATGTTTCCGAGGTCTTGAAAACCTCTTTTAGCCTTGCCTCGATATGCGTGCGCAGTCCGGGCACGTAGCCGGAATGTTTAAATATGAAAATCTGTGAAAAATGGTAAAATTTGGTTATAAAATGAGTTATTTTGACTTCGGTCAACGTTTTGGGTAAACCGACCCGGACCCATGATTTCACGGTTTCGAAGGATCCGTAGGAAAATATGAGACTTGGGCGTATGCCCGGAATCGAATTCCGAGGTCCCAAGCCCGAGAAATGAATTTTTGAATGAAATTTCTTTCCGAAATTGTTTAAGGAAATTGGAAATGAAATTTGATTAGAACATGTTAGTACTGCGCCCGTATTTTGGTTCCGGCTCCCGGTACAGGTCTTATATATGATTTAAGATGTTTTTGTGAAATTTGATAAAAAACGGATATCATTGGACGTGATTCGAACCTAAATTGCTAAAGTTAATACTTGATAAAGTTTGAGAAAAGTTCTTTGATTTTGAAAATTAATTCGTTGTTATCGAGATTATTTTGGCGATTTGATCGCACGAACAAGTTCGTATGATGTTGTTGAGTTGGTACGTGTGTTTGGTTGGGAGCCCTGAGGGCTCGGGTGTGTTTCGGATGTGATTCGAGAAGTTTTAGACTTAAGAAAAAGTTGCAGAATTTATGCTACAGGTGCTTAGGCCTGTTGTTCATCGCGATCACGTAGTGACTCTCGCGATCGCGTAAGGTAAATGGGGACAGTGGTGGAATTGTTCATCGCGAACGTAAAGCCACAGTCGCGAATGCGGAGCACTGGGGGATTGCTCATCGCGAACGCGACTTGTGTGACGCGAACACAAAGTGGTGGGCTGGGATATAGTCGTCCTTCTACGCGAACGCGTACGCTTGTCCGCGAACGCGAAGGTCAGGGAGAGTCAACCCTTCGCGAATGCGTGATAGGACTCGCGATCCCGTAAGTCCACTTACTGGCAGCTCTTGGGGATCGCGACAGCGTTCTCGCAAACGCGATGAACACTGTCGCCCAACACTTAAAACAGTAGCCATTTCGGGATTTATTCAAAATTTCATAACTTCTTCATCTTAACTCCAAATTGGGCGATTGTTGAAAGAGGATGTCCCCACAAGTTCATAGGTATGTAATGTTAGACTCATTTTCTTTAATTTCTATTAATACCCATTAGATTTCTAGGCTTAAATCATGTGAACAAGGGTAGAAAACTAGGGATTCGGATAGAGTTAGGGCTTTTTGATTATTTGTGATTTAGACCTCGTTTTGGGGTCGAATTCTGGAAATAATTATATATTTGGGCTCATGGTGAATGGGTGATTTGATTTTTGTCCAAACCTCGTGTTTTGACCAAGCGGGCCCGGGGTCGATTTTTTGGGTTTTTGGGAAGAATGATTAGAAAGCTATAATTTGGCATTGGAATTGAATTGTTTAGCGTTTATTGATGTTATGAAGTCAATTATGTATAGATACGATCGATTTGGAGCTGAATTCGAAAGGAAAGGCGGTGTTTGAAGCTTGAGTTGGCCGTGGAATTTTGAGGTAAGTGTCCGGTCTAACCTTAGCTTGAGGGATTAGGAGTTGAGTCCTATTTGCTATTTGTTTCTTGTTGAGTACGACGTATAGGCATGGTGACGAGTATCTATACGTTGGTGTCGAGCATGACCGTGAGTCTTAAATTGCAAATTGTTATATTCTTAAATGATACTACAGATGCTTTAAATTGATGGTTCTCGATCTTGAGTAAGAATTGAGTTTGTTTCGTGGAAAGTACTTATGGCTAGGTATTTGGTGTTAGTTGAGATGAGTAGAAATTGAACTAAGATTGGTTATTGTTGATTCTCCCTTGCCGGGATGCTTGACTTGTTATTGTTGTTCCCTTGCCGGGAAGTTATTATATTGCTTTGTTTCCCTTGTCGGGACTCCTTGTGATTTTGTGTTGGCTTTTGAATGGGATCGGGTGGTACGCCTACGACAAGAGATAATGAAATGGGATCGGGTGGTATGCCTACCACAAGATTTGATGAAATGGGATAGGGTGGTACGCCTACCAAAAAATTTGATGAAAAGGGGTCGGGTGGTACACCTACCACGAGAATTGATGAATTGGGATCGGGTGGTATGCCTACCACGAGATTTGATGAAATGGGAGCGGGTGGTACGCCTACCACAAGATATGAGAAATGGGATCGGGTTGCACACCTGCAACAAGATGTGAACCATAAGTGAAATCTGCATTTTGTTATCTTTATTCTTGTTAGAAGTTAAATTTTGGTTTCTTGATAATTCTCTTGAGGTTCTGTTTTATCTGTTATTCCCGAAGCAGGTTTCCCCTTCCCAGCTTTGACTGTTTGTTCTAGTTATTTTTCCCGCTGTATATATATAAATAACTGCACAGGTTTATCTGGAGTCTGGTCCTAGCCTCGTCACTACCTCGCCGGGGTTAGGCCAGGCGCTTACCAGCACATAGGGTCGGTTGTGCTGATACTACACTCTACATTCTATGCAGATATCGGAGCAGCACTTGATCAGCAGCAGTAGGGGAGCCAGCCTTCAGTCCATCGAGACTCCGAGGTAGCCCTGCAGGCGCTCGCAGGCCCGGCGTCTCCTCTATCTGATATTATATTCTGTTATCACTTGTATCCGAGATAGATGGTGTTTCTTTCTTTCAGACTTTTATATGTAGTAATCATAGTTAGTCCGTGAATGTTGTGACACCGATTTCTGGGTAGTGACATATGTTGGCTATTCCTTTATTTCAAACGATTTTGGTATTATGATTGTTTAAGTCTTCCGCTTATTCTCATATTCCGCTATTATTTGATGGTTGATCACCTGTTAAGTTAATTAGTTAAATTGGGCTAAAATAAAAAGAACTTGAATTTTCCGCATTTCGTGGCTTGCCTAGCTTCTACGAGTAGGCACCATCACGACTCTCGAGGGTGAGAAATCCGTGTCGTGATAGCTTGCTGGAACTGTGTCTGACCCGGTCAACTAGAGTGACCACTGAAGGCACCCCATGTAAGAGGTACACTGGAAAGTGGTTGTGAAAAATGGGCGCTCTGAGGCCCCTGAATAGTTGGAGCACTATGAGTAACATGAACTGGTCGACTGGCATAACCTTCACAATGATGAGCTGAAATTGCAGAGCATACCAGACGATCTGCACATTTTGTGTGTAGATCTAGGTACCTCAAAGCGTACAGGACGTTAGCTAGCTGTTTTTGAGTTGCTGAGGAGACTTCAAGGTATACCTTCTATCTCTCTCACAGGCCTCGGAGTCACCTTCATATGTTACCTTTACTACTGTTTATTTCATTTCAAAATAATATTTAGTTGAGATTTCTAGTTTACTCTCAGTAGAGCTTATGACTCTGTAATGTCGGTTTTGGGAATGTATAACCATTGATCAGCTTCAGCTTTATTAAGTCATTTATTTGTTTAATTTGATATCTAAGTTGTTTATTTCTACTAAATCTCAGCATGTGTTAGGCTTATATAGTCTTAAAGACTAGGTGCCACCACGATCTTAAAGGTGGGATTCTGGAGTCGTGACAAGTTGGTATCAGAGCACTAGGTTCATAAGATGCTACGAGTCATAAGTAATTTTATTAGAGTCTTGCGAGTCTGTACGGAGATATCTGTACTTATATTTGAGAGGCTATGGAACTATTAGGAAATTTCACTTCTTTCACTCCTTATCATGTGGATTTGTTGATTTTAGAATCCGAGCCTTTGTGTTACACCCCATGTCTTCGTACGTGAAAGTACACTATAAGTAAATGAATAAAGGCTCGGAAATGAGATGTTACATCCCGAATTTCTGTACGTTAAAGTTTCGTCGTAAGCTAATCGACGTAAGTTCGGGAAAGAGATTATTTTGAGATTTGTAAGCATTATGCTATTTCAAAGAAGTGATGAGTAAATTCGGGAAGATGAGATGGTAAGAAAATCAAAGAAAATGAATCTTCGTTAAAGTTCTACCTGTTGGGATAAAATACGGCCCAAGCTAAAATACCGAATATTTATGGACTAGAGCCATACAAGGTACCACATGACCATGATAATAGGGTACATAAAGTTTGTCAAGAGAGTAGTATTTTAAGTAATTTGAGATAATTCTTAATTATGTGGGTAATTGATTAATTAATGGGTAATTGAATATTACCTAAATATTTAAGGAATTATTGGATAATGATTAAACGCTGCCAACTAAGGAATTAGATGGCAGCACCCCAATCCCGTTTGAATGACCCGGTCTTGCATAGATGGAATATTTGGAGCGATTAGGATGGCTTAATCATCTAACAAGTGGGCCATACCCAAAAGCTTTCTATAATTAGTAAGACTATCACATTACTTCACATTTTTGGCAATGTAAGTTCATATGTCTTACAAACCAAATACGTGAATTGCAAAACTTAACGTACTAAATTCGTGGCTGATCGTGAGCTCTTTAAAGAGCAAAACAAATCCGTACCAAAAAAATTGATAACGTTGGTTGATTGATTTTGTAAGTGAATTGCAAATTCTGAGAGAATCGGTTTAGGTATGTTAAGTATATTCCTTCTTTCCTTTTGGCATGATCCATACGATGCAAATGAAATGAGCAAATATACAACTTCCATACATGACTATATTCATAGAAATGCTAGAGATACTTATATTCTTGATTCCCCGTGTGTCATATTATTCATCTATTCATGGGTCTCAAAAATACGTAAGTTGAAAAAGTTTACTTCTTAATATTAACCAAAGGCATATTGGTCTTATGATACATCGAAAGATTTATTGACGTACTTCTCATGCATTGCATTCATTTACATTGACCCGTAACCAGATGGAGTTATATATACGTATATGTGTGTATATATATGTATATGGGATATGGGAAAAGGTTACTGCATTATATACGCACCACCACCTGATCAGCTGGTATACCTTGATGATTTTGCCCACGGTGACCGAGATGATAAGATGAGATGCCCTCAGAGGCTTGATGATATTATGAACACATGTACTTATGCACGACATGACATTCATACGTATATGCATGACACTATAAGTATATCATGATTTACAGAGTTATCCAGACTTACATGTCGAGTCTTTTATTCCATGTTTCTCCCATGTCTATTATTTACTGATTTTCATTCCTTACATACTGAGTACATTATTTGTACTGACTTCCCTTTTTGCCGAACATAGTAACATAAGAAATTGAAAGATTTCGTTGAAATTGTTCGTTTTGAAATTTCCCGAAAAGCTAATCATAGGTTCTTCTCTGGAATCTCAAAGGCATTTTCCTATGAGGGCTGGACCCCCAACATCTGTAGAAGAAAGGGGAAACTCAATCATGAAACTAGAAATTCACCAACTACATTTCAGCCATCCAGCCATCCTGATCTATTTGAAAATTGCTAGTATTGATATTTTTTGGGGACGTCGCGTTTCTTGCCGGCAGGTCCCGATAGAAAGGATGAGAGTCCTCCAAGAGGCTATCAGCTCAGCGGAAGGTGTTGGTGCACTTCATTTGCTCCGGAGTTGCTTATTTGGTCAGTATGATTAGGACATGTTGTTTACTGTGAAAATGGTAACAACAATTAAATTTGTAAACGGGGTTCTAATAATATGTGATCTATTCTCAAGCTAGTTGATAAGGGCAGTTGATGCTAAAAATGTCAAGCATAGCGATAAAATGCGAGTTAAATCGAGGTAGTAAGCAAACCGAAAGGGGCCTGTTGGTCGGGCGCGGAGTAGGTCGATGGAGGCCTCGGGGCCGAGGCTCGAACCGGGGTCGAGCTATCGGGGAAGGGATAACAAACAAAGATACGATTAAGTAAGGCTCCTTATGACCATTGCGTAGCTAGACGGGCGTAGAACAAGTACGAAAATAATGAATACGAGATGACATCAGGCCAATGAGAACAAATGGCTTAGAAGAAAAGAGAGAGAGGAGAGATATTATTGCACTTATGATGAAAATGGAGCAACGGCCAACCCCCTGCAAGGAGGGGTGAGTCCCCTTTATATAGGAGGGGAATCTCGGTTACAAGTACATGGATAATAAATGCAAAGTATGGTGATGGGATGGATTGACATGATGCCACAGCATAGGCTCTAGATAGGCCTGGTCTGTCAGATATAGCTGTGCGCCCGTGGGGCTTCTTCCTTTGCCCCGGCTTTGTTCTTTGCTTCCGCCGAGTCGAGCTTTGACGAACCCCCGGGGTCGAGGGCGAGACCACGGGCTCCTACCCTCGAGATCCCGATACATGCTTCCGAAATGTCTCGACAACGGGAAATTAAGTCTTTTAATTTCACCGTGTACAGATAGTCTCCGCATTTCCCGTATCGAAGAGATGGGAAATGATTTTGACACCTGACCCCTCGAGCTTCTTTAGGCGACGTCATACTGATGATGCATCCTCTGGCTCGTGCTTTTCGCCTCATTCATTACATTCTTTGATTTTTGCTTCCCAAGGTACAGGTACCGCTGCCGGTTTGGTTTTCGTGGATGCATTAACTGCGCCCGTCGGTCAATCATCCGAAGCATGGATGACCGTGCCATAATCTCCTATAAATAGGGGTGCCTTGGCCTTGTTTTTTATCATCTGACAGTTTCCGCTGGCTTGCTTGCCTTCTCTTTTCTTATCTCCTATTTTCCTCCTTTGAACATCACGGCTATGGTTTATAATCTTAAAGCCGTTTGGAGGAGCTTCCTCAAGCCGTCTTGTGGCCTTCTATCGGAGCTTCTTTCCGCCGGATGCAGATGTAATATCCCGCTGTCATCGTGGTTGTTGATTGCTGATATTTAATTTGGGAGCAAGTGTTCGACCTGATTTCTTGCCGATCGACATGGGTTCTTTTCGATCCCATCATCATATCTCGGGACAACCCTGGGTCGATCTGATGGATCGTGGCTATAGAAGTCTCCCGAGTTATTCGAAGATCATGGGTTGAGTTCCGGGGTCTTCGGGGACGCTTACCCGGATAGAGGTCATCTCCGTATGCCCGGGGGGCCTTGTTAACCTTGATTTAGATCACCTTTTAGAAAATATAAGGTTGGTTCCGCTGAGGAGTTTGCCTATGTTTTTGGGGCACTTCCTCGGGCCTTTGTGTAGTCTTCGCGATTGGAGCTTCCTGCATTTGCTCTTTCTTCTTAGAGAGAGTGATTTGTGGGATCAGTTGCTCGCCTTGGATTGGATGCCGGTCAATGAGAGCTCATCGAGGCCCTATATCTCTAGGCGGGGGTTTCTTGTCATAAAGTGCTGCTCAGAGCATGGAGATAATATGAATGTTTCCACGAGCTGTGATTCCTCGTTGGAGGATGCTTTCGGGGTTGGGTATCGATCCGTCGATTTGTATCGAGGCCGTTGGCTTCCTGGGGCTTCCCTCGGGCATGTGAATCATTGCTGCTTTTCGTATATATGTGGAGCGGCCTCGGCTTCTCCGCAAAAATCTACCATTTTCAAATAGCCGCTTTTCTGTTTAGGTATAGGGGACTGCATATTTCTACACGCGAAAGTATTGGTGCGTACCTTTTCTTTGGTCTGTTAGCTCCACCATAGCCATGGAAAATGCTTCGGGATCGATCCGACAAGAGGCCGGGGGCGTTGTTCTTGGTGCTCAGGAATCAAGGGAGTTTGCTTAAGAGACGGCGTCTTTGCTAAGGGGAGAACATCTGGAGATGGTGAGGAGATACTGTAGGTGGAGCGAAAGGGTAGTCCTGCAGGCGCTTTCCCTCAACGAGGGTATTGCGGATTCTACTGATGGATTTATGAAAGTGTATTTATATCCCTTCGCCTTTGGCCCTCCTTATAGGATTCTGCTTGAATTTTGTCTGCAGTATCAGGTTACCCTAGTGCAGATTCATCTGTCGTTTTGGCGAACGGTGCTGATGATGAGGTTCTTTGTGGAGAAGGCCGGGCCCGAATTCACGCTCGATCATCTTGTCAGGCTGTACCAGCCCTTCCATCATCGGGGTCTGGTAACTCTAAGGTGCCGCTCATCCACATCCTTCGTCATAGACGACAAGGTAGGAGGGAATCGAAAATGGGCCAATTGGTTCATCCGGGTTCGGACGGCCGACATCATCCCTGCGGAGTTCTTGCCATTTCCTGAGGAGTGGAATTACGCTCGTAAGTGAGTCGTCCGGAACCTTATCAGATCTCGTCTATGGCAAAAATCAGCCAAGTAATAATGTTGTTTTCTCTATTGCAGCAACTTCGTGGATGCCGGGTGGAGTTCATGATCTGCCTGGCTAGGTTCGGAAGCTGGTAGCCCATTCGTCCTGTGATGAACACAGGTGGCGAGCTGTGATCTGCATCGGATGGGGGGCACAACATCGAGGTACGTGCATACATTGTCTCTGCTCTACGTTCGTATACCCGAGGTGACACCTTTCCCTTCCATCTATGTTGTTTTCACCGTTTGTAGATATCGGGCGGTTCTTTGGGACGAGGCAATGTTGCTCTGAAAAGGGGAAGGAGCTGTGGCGCCGGTCGGGCTCGTATCTCCGAGGAGGGGGTGTTGCCCGAATCTGCTATCCCCGGAGCGCTTGATTCCCGGCTAGAGGTTCCTTTAGGTGAGCATGTCGTGCACGAGGTTGGCTCTTCTACAGCCGCAGAGAAGAAATCAGTAGGAGTGTGCTTTGACTTCGAGGAAGTCTGTCGGCTCCATTTTACGGTGAGTTTATGCATTGTTCGCCTGTATGTCGTGTCTTCCTTCCTCTATTGATCCTTCCTTGCGCAGGCCTGTGATGGGCTTAGGTATGAACTGCTCCGTCAAGGGGCCAAGCTCCGGAAAGTTCGGGAGGAGGGTGAGTCCCATAGACTTCTCAGCGAGGAGAAGGAAGTTCAGCTGCAGCGTTGACGATATGAGGCGCATCAGAGCTCGAACTATGAGAGCTATTTGGAGGAGCAGGAAATTTTCCAGCAGTGTGTGTTTTGCTTCCTTTTTGCTTTGAGGTTGATTCCTCTTTGCTGTATCAGCTGTGGAAAAAGTCGGAGGCTTTGGACTCCCTCAAAGGCGACGTCAACCGCATCAGAATTGCTTGTGGGGAGCTAAGGGCTCAAGCACAGACACGAGCTTTGGAGGAGATGGATGCTTCGGCCAAAGTCCCTGCCCTCGAGGTCCAACTCAGCTTGATTCGAGACAACGCCAAAGTTCAAGCGGATATGATTCGGAAACTTGAGTCGGACCTCTCCAAGACTAGAGCCGAGATAATTGAAGCCCGGGCGGAGGCGGCACTGAACTGAGCCAAGGCCGATCGTGAGATGGCGATTTGTGTGAAGGATGTCGCTGACGCCCGAGCTGAGCTGAAGAAAACCCTGGACCGGGAGCGGAGGATCGAGGAATATGTCCGTTGCAAAGCCCGGAGGGAGGTGTTCGAAGAAATCGGAGCAAGGGGATTCGTTCTCCCGGAGGAGTTAGCTCGAGCACGGGCGGATGAACGCGATGCTCGGTCGTTTCTCGTCGATGTCGCGGAGGACGATTTCGTCGCTTTGTAGCTTGGCTCCGAATATGTGTAGGTCATGCCCGTAGATGGAGAACACGCTTTTTCCTGCGCACATGACATATAAGGAGAAGTTTCAAAGTTTTATTTCTTCTGTACCTTTTCCCTGCTATTGTTTTTGATCGGGCATGTTGGTCTTGGCGTTTGGTGAGGTCCCTCTTAGTTCGAAATTGGTCGGATGGTCCCGCGAACCCCTAAGTGTGATTCCTGATATGAGCAGGTGCTGGGCCTCCATGCTCGGCCTGGCTGTTTTAGGCTTAGTTGCTAGGTTGGGCTTCGACTCGAGCCTTCATGTCTTTGCATTTCTTCTGCCCGTGCGTGCGGGTGGTAGTCGTATTTATCCTGTGCCTTTGGGCATCAGCTGTTTCGACTATTTTGGGTCCAGTCCCCGAGTCGTATTGTAACTCGAGCTTCAGTTAAACCCTTAGGTTTTTCCTGCCAGCATGATTGGCTGGTGACTGCCCTTTGAGCCTCTGGGCTGAAGTGATCTTGCGGCTGCGCAGCCAGGGGGATTTAGTTTGCTGATAACGGTATCGTCTGAGCCATGCCCTTAGGCATATCGTTTTTTAGCTATTTTGGCAGCCCAGTCTCCGAGTCGTGCTGCGACTCGGGCTATGATCGGCATTTATATCTTACCAAATCTTCGGGCGACGACAGTTGCGCTTGCGCCACGCCTTTAGGCGCACTGTATTTTCCGGGTCCAGTCTCCGAATCGCGTTGCGATTCGAGCTGTAATTGAACATTTGAGTTTCCCTGATTCTCTGGCGGGTGATAATGGTTTTTGTGTCGTGCCCTTAGGCACACTGTAATTTTCGGGCCCAGTCTCCGGGTCGCGTTGCGATCCGAGCTGTAATCGACCCTCAAATTATCGTGAATTCCCGGCTGGCAATAGTAGTACTTATGTCGTGCCCGTAGGCGTATTGCAATCTTCGGGCCCAGTCTCCGGGTCGCGTTGCGATTCGAGCTGTAGTTGACCCTTAGATCTTATGCATTTCCGACGATGATGGTATTTATGCCGTTTGGTCGTAGAGACCTTTTGATATATGGCCCGTAGGCTTCGTATAGTTAACTATTTTGGATCCGGTATCTGAATCGGGTTACGACTCGAGCTCATTTTAATCCTCAAGTTGTCATGATTTTTTGGCAGGCGACAATGGCTCTTACGTTGTCTGGTCGTAGAGACCTTTCAATATGTAGCCCGTGGGCTTGCTTAGCTGGCGACAATGGCTCTTACGCTGTTGTTTGCCCGTGGGTTTTGTGTGCAGGTTTTGTATCCGCTCATTAAGGTCTTTTTGTGATATTTTGCCTGACTCGTCGTCGGTTCCAGAGGAACCTCGATTTCAAGTCGTTGTCGGCGGTGTTTCGAGCACCTCGTGAGGTTCATACCTCGTCGGTCGAGTAGATCGACGCTGTTGCATTTTGGAGCCGACATGGTCGGGCTCGTTTTTGCCTGTGGAGGGAAGCCTGTTTTAATCGGTTCTTTCCGAAGTAGATTCGGAGGACTTTTTAGCGACAGTCGGGCGTCCCCGAGTCGTGTTTTTTATGGGCTGTAGCAACCATTTTGACCGGAGGCATATGCGTTTGGCCGGAGCCATTTTTGATCCCGAGAGGCAGTTTTAGGCGTCTACATCGAGGGTATGCCCTTTAGGGATTCTTACAAATGCGCCGTATAGCCTATGCTGCGGGATTTTTCATGCCTATTGAGGTCTTACAGTTTGCCATGCCTGTTCAGGTCATACAGTGTATGGAGAATATATTTGATTGTGCCGAGTCTGCCCGCTAAGGTCTTACAATTTAAGATTTTTCAGTGCGTGGAGATTGGCGACAGCCTCCGAGTCATTGAGTTTGCTTGAAAACAACTTCTCATCAGCTGGGAGTTGTTTCCGGGGGCTTGATGATCCCGGAGTTCCGACCCTGGGGTCGTGCAAGTTGTCGAACTACTCACGTTGAGTCTCCGAGTACATCGGATCAGATTAGGCTTGAATGCCGCCTTTTGTAAACTTGGAGCCGTATCACGAGGGCTTCGTGAGCCCGGAGTCTCGACCCTGGGGTCGTGGGGGTGCTGAATCATTTAAGTCTCCAAGTATATCGGATCTGTTTGATTGGAGAAGCATTTACCGCAAATATGACGGAATAATCTTTCTCAAAATAGGAAATGCCGCGAAGGTATTCTATATTGCTTGGAGCAGATATAGGCGGTGATGGAAATGCCAAAAATACACATATATTCTTCATTGTTCGGCGTAGATACAGGCTGTAAATACATGTTATCTCGTTGACATGAGCTCGGCCTGCACGGGCTTAGCTCCCCCGATTATCTGACCTACTTGTATGGTCCTGTTCCGAGGACTAGCTCGCCATTTATTGGCCCATCAGAGGAGATGACGCTCTCTTAAGAGAAAATGGTCGCGTGTCATCCGCCTATAGGAGGAAGCCCAGCGATCTCATCGTAGCCCTTTTTGGAGGGCACGCTGCTCTGCTAATAATCATGTTGGTGAGACCTGTGGGTCGCAAACCCGGTCGAGGAAAGAGAGCTCAGCGGATCGTGCAGGGACCTCGGATCTCCGAGTGGAGTTCGAGATTTATGAATGCCTTGGCTGACTGCCTGCATGTAGGTTAGTAAAAAGAGAAAAGACAATCGAAGGAGTGGAGTAGTTCTTCCTTGCTGAGGGATACGCAGGCGCCGTTTCGAGATTTGGTGCTGGCGCCGGCGGCTGGTTGGACGGTGAGGGATTTCCTCCCGTCGCGCATGGCTTTTCGTTAAATGCTTGAGTCCCACCCTTGTCGAGGGGTCCCGTCTTTTTTCGCGGAAAGGTGCTGGCATCGCCTCCGGGCAGCGTGCCTGTTGTCATTCGAATAACATGTCCGCACTTCGCGGGCTCGGCGTCCTGGTTCGAACTCAAGCGAGCTGTATAGAGGGAAGCTGCTTTCTTTATAGTTGTGGTGGCTGTCGTCTGGAGTCTATCAGCGATTTGAGGTGCGGGGGTGATTTGGTTCGTCGATCTGAACTGCCCTATCAGCTTTGGCCCGACGCCATTGGCGTGTTCAGTCGAATCGCCTGCATTCATGGTCATGCTTTGATTTTTATAAGATAAATGAGAAAGAAGGGAGGTTACCAGCGTGTTAATACGAGGTTAAGGTGGAGTCTAGGCGTCCCTTCCATCGGATGTAGGGATACTCTTTAGGTACATTTCTCGGGTCTACCGCCCCGGCGGCGGATACTTTCTACCTGCATTTTCCGGGCCTTTGAAGGGTGTCGTCGCCCCTTTACTGTCGTGACAATACGTTTTGGCTTGTCGACTTTACTTTTCCCGGTCTCATTCCTTCCCGACCGCTCGATGATACTTGGTGGCGATCCCCGTCAAACAACACGGTCGTCATTCTCTCGAGCTGGCGGCCTCGTATGCTTTGTGGTTCCTGCGCCGAGCCGTACTTCTTTTGCAAGAGTTTTGGTTGAACGGGTCCGGTGCTTCCGGCTTCGCTTATGGTGATCACGATATTTGATGTAGCGATGTGGAAATCGCGTTGGCTGGGCGAGGTTTCCTTACCAGCTGCGCCTTGTTGAACCTAGTTCCGTTGGAGGTTCCTCGAGGATGCTGCCCTCGGGCCATCTCCCTACTGTTCTGAAGTAGGTTGTACCTCGAGTCGTTCCTTTCACTTGCTGCGCATGGGTGATATCTCCATCTGCTTCGCATCAGCTTCTTTGCCTCAGGTCTGCTCAGATATACCGAGCCCGATGAGGTTCCCAGATGGTTCCCCACGGTTCTTATTCGAGGCTGACACCGGGTGTGGTCACTCAACCAGCCCTTGGTCGGGTACCTGATCCGCCTTTGCTCGAAATGTCCCGGAGTCGTCGGGTGTGACTTGTTTAGGCCTCGAGTGAAGGCTTGTGCTGTCCAACCATTCGAAATTGGGAGCTATCTCATTCGTCGTATCGGGGGACGTGTTGTGGCCCTTCGCGATATTTCATTCAATCCTTGTTTGGCCTTGGGTGTGTCGGGCCTTTTTGGTATTGTTTTGTCCATACGGGTGTGTGCTTCCGCGGAAGACCACGCTGGCATGGCGAGCGAGTCCGTGAGGCCAGATGCCAGGCGGCGGTGCGGTGTCACGGTTTCCTCCGGGAGAGTGTCTTCGAGGTTCCTTAGAAATAAGGGCTTGTATCCGTTATCTCGGGGTTTGCTGCCTTCAAACGAGCACGCGAGGGTGGTGGAGTGCCCGTAGGGAGCCAAGGTCCTGTCGCATCTGGGGAGTCGTGGTGTTCCGGATTTCTGCGGGGCGAGTTCCGGAGCTGTTCACTCGAGATGGGGATTGTTGTGGAAATTCCCACGAACCTGATCTGACCTTTCTGAGGGGATTCCCCAGTATCTCTACCGCGCCGAGGTCGGTTTCCAGTTCGTCATCATATGAACTCTCGGATTCCGGCTCATCGTAAGAAGGTGTCCCTGTTGCTGCTGCGTCAGGGGTCTCCGGGCGATCTCGCGGCTGAGCGATGGCCAGCTATTGTTCCTGCAACATTTCAAGGATAATATGAAAATTAATTTCCCGTTCCAACCGGGTCGGGGTTTTGAGTTTTCTGTTGGTCAGCTGGCTGTATGCTATCGTTGGTGCGCGGGGCTTTGTTGACTTGTCACGCGCCTCGTAAGCCCACGTCCACTTGACTTGACCCAAATGCGTTATCAGGGTCCTGTGTCGTCGCGTCAACCGCTGGAACAACCATACTGCTTCTGCCGCAGTTCTCGGGGTAGTCATTTTTGATTTTGCTCACCAAGCCAGACATTAACCTGAAATCGAAAGATCTCGAACAAGAAAAGAGTGAAGGATAACGTGCGTTTTCATGACGAAACCAGCAAGAAAAAATCACTATTATTTTTAGCCCCACGGTGGGCGCCAAACTGTTTACCGTGAAAATGGTAACAATAATTAAATTTGTAAATGGGGTTCTAAAAATATGTGATCTATTCTCAAGATAGTTGTTAAGGCAGTTGATTCTAAAAATGTCAAGTATAGCGATAAAATGCAAGTTAAATCAAGGTAGTAAGCAAACTGAAAGGGGCCTGTTGGCCGGGCGCGGAGTAGGTCGATGGAGGCCTCAGGGCCGAGGCTAGAACCGGGATCGAGCTATCGGGGACAATCGGGGAAGGGATAACAAACAAAGATACGATTAAGTAAGGATCCTTATGACCATTGCATAGCTAGACGGGCGTAGAACAAGTAAGAAAATAATGAACACGAGATGACCTCGGGCCAATGAGAACAAATGGCTTAGAAGAAAAGAGAGAGAGAGAGGAGAGATATTATTGCACTTATGGAGAAAATGGAGCAACAGCCAACCCCCTGCAAGGAGGGGCGAGTCCCCTTTATATAGGAGGGGAATCTCGGTTACAAGTACATGGATAATAAATGCAAAGTATGCTGATGGGATGGATTGACATGATGCCACAGCATAGGCTCTAGATAGGCCGGGTCTGTCAGATATAGCTGTGTGCCCGTGGGGGTTCTTCCTTTGCCCTGGCTTCGTTCTTTGCTTCTGCCGAGTCGAGCTTTGACAAACCCCCGGGGTCGAGGGCGAGACCACGGGCTCCTACCCTCGAGATCCTGATACATGCTTCCAGAATGTCTCGACAACGGGAAATTAAGTCTTTTAGTTTCACCGTGTACACATGAATTGATTAGTATGGTGGGGCCCTTTCCCGACCTTTATGACATTTATGAACTCCTAGAGGCTTGTAGACATATGTCGTGTACGTGAAAGATTATATGGCCTTGTCGGCCTATGTTCGGTGTACGAGGATCATTTTGGTCTTATAGGCCAGTATGTTATATGTATAAGTTTGTATTTTCCTCATGCTTTAATCCGGTTTATTTACCTATGATAGAATGATATGAAAGGTACGTTATGTTGGCACTCGATTGAGCAAGGTACCGAGTGCCCGCCGCGGCCCATCGGTTTGGGTCGTGACACTTTGTCTTTTTATGCTCTCATAGATGGTGAGGACACGCACTATCAGATTAGTTGAGTAGACACTCGGTCCCCCTCATAGCGTATCTTTTCTTTTCATCCTATCAGAGGTAAATGAGACGGAACGTAGCATAACTAGAATAAAACATGTAATTCCAACTTATACATAAGACATACGGGCCTATAAGACCAAAACGATCACTCGTACACTAAACATAGGCCGACAAGGCCATACAAAATTTCATATACATGACACATGTCTAAAAGCCTCTAAGAGTGGATCAATACCATAAAGTGCGGGACAGGCCCCACCATACTAATAAATACATATTCAAATTATACTGACCAAATAAGCAACTCTGGAGCAAACAGAGCACACTAACACCTTCCACTGAGCTAATAGCCTACTTGGAAGACTCTCAACCTATCTATCGGGAACTGCGGGCATGAAACATAGCATCCCCAGGAAAAGGGATGTCAGTACAAGTAATGTACCGAGTATGTAAGGAATGAAAATCAGTAAACAATAGACATGAGAGAAACATGGAGTAAAAGACTCAATATGTAAATCTGAATAACTCTGTGAATCATTAATATTTATAATGCCATGCATATGCATATAAATGTCATACCATGCATAGGTATATGCGTTCATAACATAATCAAGCCTCTGAGGGCATCCCATCATATCATATTGGCTACTGTGGGCAAATCATCAACGTATACCAGCTGATCTGGTGGTGGTGCGTATATAACGCCGTAACCTTTTCCCGTATATATATATATATATATATACACACGTGTATATAACGTCATCTGGTCATGGGACAATGTAAATGAATGCAATGCATGAAATGTACGCCAATAAAATCTTTCGGAGTGTCATAACACCATTATGCCTTTGATTAATATCATGAAATAAACTTTATCAACTTATATATTTTTTGAGACCCATGAACATATGATAGAAAAATATGACACATGGGGAATTAAGAACATAAGCATCTCTAGTATTTCTATGAATAGAGTCATTTATGGAAATTGTGCATCTGCTCGCTTCATTTGTGTCGTATAGATCATGCTAAAAGCAAAGAAGGTATAGCCTTAACATACCTGAGCCGATTCTCTTGACAATCCTTCCAACAAACGTCAATTGCGACAACATGCAACGGTGGATCAAAGTAGGGAAAAATCCGTATGATGTTCTTGAGAAAAATTGTACCGTGCTCTCTTAGAATTGCAAATCCCGTTGCTATTATGCAGTGTAACTTCGTATGAAATTTTTGCTCAAAATCCGTTACTTTGCTTAATTCTAATTCACGTTTCTTTGTGAATTAGAAGTCTTATATTGAAGTAAAGAGATTCTTGAAAATGTGAGCTTCATCGCTAAGCTTTAGCAAGCTTATGTATTTTCATCTTAACTTATGTATAATAATCCCTTAACTTTGAGGTTTGTGGGCCACCAATTCTCCTAATATGCCACATAGCACATAAATGAAGAATCAATCTTTGGGCTTTTTAGTGGCTGCCACGTAATGTTCAAGAGTTTATCCAAAATCTTAATTAATTACCAATTTCTTAATTAACTTGGTAATTCTCACTAATCTGATAATTAACCAATTATCCACATAATTAAGAATTATCTCAAATTACTTAAAATACTGCTCATTTTTAGCACACCCTTTAGACCTCACTATTATGGTCATGTGGTACCTTATATGGCACTAGTCCGTAAATAACGGGTATTATAACTCAGACCGTATTTTATTCCAAAATGTCAGCCTTCGACGAAACTCACTTTCTTCGATACGCTCACCCTCTCACCTTCACGAATTTACTTATCACTTGTGTGAAATCGCATAATGCTAATAACCTCAAAATAATCTCATTCACGAGCTTACGTCGATTAACTTACGACAAAACTTAAACGTACAAAAATGCGGGATGTAACATCTTATTTTCGAGCTTATATCAATTTAATTATGGCGTACTTTCAATTGCAAAAATACAGGGTGTAACAACCACAGACTCCCACTACTTGTACTCTAGAGCAACGTGCCCATGTTGATCAGGTTTTGGGTGTTATGTCGGTACATCCCGCTATCGCGGTTCAGCTCAAGGTCAGGCTAGCAGTGTCAAAGGAGGAGCAGAAGAGGCTTGAGAGGTACTTTCCTCCTACTTTCAGTGTTGCAACTTCTGAGAATGCACAGGGTTTTCTAGACCATCACCGCCGTATTCTCCGCACCATGGGCATTGTGGAGGTGCGCAGGGTCAATATAACTACCTTTCACATAACGGGTCAACATATAGATGGTGATAGGCTTATGAGGAGGGTAGACCAGTTGATGCAGCGCCACTAACTTGGGCTCAATTTTCTAATCTATTTTTGAGAGAGTTTGTTCCTGAAAACCTCAGGGATGCGTTGCATGTAGAGTTCGATGTCATGACCCAACCCATGGGACATGACGAGTGTTAGAGTCCTACCTGTCGAACACCCTTAAGCATACGTCTAAGATATAAACATGAATAACATCTACTGAACTACGAGAATAGCATACGTGAGGAAACCTGTCCAAAAGACATATATACATACACGTGCAAAATACGTGGGGCGAGCCGACAAGGCTGCTATAGACAAGTGCATATCCAAAACTGAAAGTCGACAAGGTAACATACTATCCAATAATACATAACTGTCTACAGACCTCTAACAGAATATACAACCGTACAAGGGCAGGACAGGGCCCTGTCATACTCATATATGTATACAAACATATTGTACCAAAATCCAAAGCAGCTCCGAATAAAATGGAGTGCACCAACTCTCGCTGATCAAGCATCCTAAGAAGGCGGACCATCAGTTTATCTCCCTGCACCTGCGGGCATGAAATGCAGGCCCCAGGAAATAGGATGTCAATACGAATAATGTACTGAGTATGTAAGGCATGAAAACCAATACATAAGAGACATAGATGAAACATGGAATAGGAGTTCCGCCTGTAAGTCTAAATAACTTTGCAAATCCTGAAACAGTTACAATATCATGTACGTATATGTAATTGTCATGTCATGCATAGGTATAGGTGTACATAACATCACCAAGCCTCTTAGGGCATCCCATCATATCATCTCGGCCACTGTGGGCAAAATCATCAACATATACCAACTGATCAGGTGGTGTGCGTATATAAAGCCGTAACCTTTTGCCATACCCCATACATATATATATATATATACATATATATATATATATATATATGTATATATATATACATATATATATATATATATATATACACACACACACCCACATATACATACGCATGTATAGTGCCATCTGGTCATGGGTCAATGTACATGTATAAATGAATAGAATGCATGAAAATATGTTAATAATCTTAACATTCCTTTCGGATAAACTTTATCAATGCGAATTATTCTGAGAACCATGAACAGGAGATACAATAATATGTCACACGGGGAATCAAGAATATAGAGACCCCTAGTATTTCTATGAATAGTCATTTATGAAAACTGTGCGTTTGCTTGTTTCTTTTTGTATCATTTGGATCATGCCAAAATGAAAGAAGGGATAGCCTTAATATACCTGGAGTAGGGAAAAATTCGTATGATATTCTTGAGAAGGATTACACTACTCCTTAAAATTGAAAAATCTCCGTCTGATTTATTGAAGATCCGTACCCTTCTACATTAACTGCCGGTTGTCTCCTACGTTAGCTTGAGATAGTAGCTTCAGATTGCCTTACGTAGAGCCCTTTCTATTCTTTCAAAATGTTGGAGGATAAGTATTTTAGTTATTAAAAGATTTGTAGCTTTTCTAATCGTATGGCTTGTCATGGAATTGGTTGAAGAAATCACGTTGCTAATGTAGTGTTTTAGAATCTTGTTGTAGTGTTTTGTAAGGAATTTATAGGAATCTAATTATAGTTTTTTAAAATGAAGTGTTGTTTCTATTGAAAATCTTAGGAATGTAGTGTCTTGTAATTAATATATTAGGTTGCCACCTAATCAAAAATGACTGCGAGTTATTTGTCTAGGAAGTGGCTTGCTGCCACGTGGGTATGGGGGGAATTTTGTTCTTTATCCAACTTATTAGTTAATTAGGTAATATTCCGTTACCCGATAATTAACCAGTTACCCACATAATTAAGATTTATCTCAAAGCACTTAAAATACTACTCATTTTAATATACTTTTTTACATCATACTATCACGGTCATACGGTACCTTGTATGGTACTAGTCCATAAACATCGGGTATTATAGCTTGGACCGTATTTTATCCCAAATCGACAACCTTCAACGAAACTCTCTTTCATTGATTTGTTTACCCTTTTTCTTTCACCGCACTTACTTATTGCTTGATATAAATAGCACAAATGCTTATAATATCAAGAAAATCTCATCCCCGAGCCTACGTCAATTATCTTAAGACGAAACTTTAACGTACGAAAACGCGAGATGTAACATCATTCCCCTTAGAAACATTCGTCCTCGAATGTTCAACTCCCAGGGATTTATATAAATTTTGGCAGAGTCGCCTGTTTATCGTGAAAATGGTAATAACAATTAAATTTGTTGATGGGACTTTGAAAATACGTGATCTATTTTTATGCTAGTTGTGGAGCAGTTGATGTTGTGTGTGTGTAGTTTGAGGGTGAGACGCGAGCTAATGTAAAGCAATAATCGAACCGAGAGGTGGCTGTTCGGGGCTTCGAGCTGGTCGATTTGGGGCCTCGAGGTCGGGTCTCGAGCTCGGGCTCAAGCTATCGGGGGAAATCGGGGAAGGGCTAACAGGTGCAATAATATAAAAGGAGGATCTTTATGGCCAATGATAAGCAATAAATAAGCAATGAATATGGAACAAGTATGAAAAAAATAAGATAGAACAACAACGTTGAGAGAGTATCTTAGAGAGAAAGAGAGAGAGTTATCATATATTTCAAGTAGAGCCTTTGGAGCAACATCAGTTCTCTACAAAATAGTGAAAATCCCCTTTATGTAGAAGGGGGAAACTTATACGGTAAGGAATCTGTTAGCTGAATAGCATGGCTAGGCTCTGTCAAACTCAGCCGCGACATACTTAGCCGCGTCATGGGAACTTCCCATTTTCACTCTAGCCCTGAACGTCATCTTCTTAAGACCGGGTGTCGATGGGCTCCGAGGGAGAAGACTCGAGCGCATCTTTGCAGCTTCGAGGCGATCTTTTGAAATGCTTTAATGATGGGAAATTGGACCCTCCGATTTTGCCGTATACAGATAGTCTCCGCGTTTTCTAGCTCGAAGCGATAGGAAACGAATTTGAGCTTATTCCTCTTCAAGTGTTTTTGTAATCAGCATCGGTCGCGAGATGCCGTGGCGCGATACGCACGTAGCCCTTGAAAATCTCCGTATTAATTATGGCAGTTGTTTGTCTTTTGCCCTTCTTTAATGCGTACGCAGAGCTTTTATAAATACTCCCCTTTCCTCGTTCTTATTTCTTTTAAATCATCGCACTTTCAAACCCGGAAAAGGCCTGCTCCTTCCTTGTTCTTGCAACTCTTCTTCTCCTTTCGGAATCTTCTAGCAATGGAGAAAACTTCCGCCTCTACCTCTCATGAGGTCGCGGTTTCATCATCTTCGCTTTTTTCTCAAGGTGAAGTGGCCACACCTCCCCGCATTGAGGACTGTGTCCCCGGAACCTTTGCGATGACTTCTGATTTCAAGGTTGAAATACATTCCTCAAAGCCAGAGTGTCGTGAACCCGTGACTCGATATATCAGCTCTATAACGGACATTGGGAGGGTGAAAACCGACTGCCGCTGGGGGGATACCGTGCTTGTTGAGGTACCTTCATAGGAAGAAGATATTATGGCATACAAGGTCGGCTTTCTGAGTGTGTACACCTACCCATTTAGCTTTGGGTCGGTGGGGCCATCCTCACCCCTGATCGACCCCATGATTCTCGATTTCTGTCTGCGGTATCAAGTAACCCTTGGCCAGGTTCATCCTTTGTTCTGGCACGTGGTTTATATGATCAAGCATTACACAAACTTGGTCGGGGATATGCCCTTCACCCTCAACCACCTGATCAGGATGTATAGCCCTCGTCTTCTCCGTGGGGGTTTAATCAAGTTACGTTGTCGAGCCCCGAGGTCTCTCTTCGCCTACACTGATGAACCTGGGAGTGGAGGATGGGTAAGCCAATTTGTCCGAGTGAGAACTTCCGACATGATTCTGGTGGAAAAGATGCCATTTCCTGAGAGGTGGAACACGGGGCATAAGTAGATGCGCTTTCTAGACTTCCTTTGCTTCTTTTTGACAATGTCTTTCCAAGCATCTAAGCTTTCTTCTTGTACCATTTTAGCCATAGCGACCTATCTTGGAGCGGTTTTGGATCTCCGGGATTGGGTCGGTCGCTTGTATTTGATCTGCCCATATGCCAAGCGGGTGTTGCGCGATTTATCCCAAGCTCGGTGGGAGGCCAAGGATCATGGTAAGCTCTGAAACCTAATGCGGCCGCATTATTTTATCCAAATTGCAATTTTTGTCATCCCCCATTTTTTGTATATCGCCTCTGCATTTGTATAGGTATGGGGGAGGCCCTGTTTGCGAAGGAAGCATTGTCTGCTGAGGGGAACGCCCCGATGCCCAGCGAGAGGAAGAGAATGCAAGGGGATCCATTGGGCGGGTGACCGGAATTAAAGACGGTTAAGGCAGAAAAGTCTGCGGTCGACCCGGCTGCTCTGACTCCGAAAATGGCGGAAAACCTTCAAGCTGAAGGTGAGGGGGAGAGTAGCTTCTTGGCGGCTCCCGAGGAGCATTTAAACTTGGTCGATCCCTGGACCATAGGGATGGAGGCTTCTGAACCGGAGCTTGGTGTCGCTGTGGTTCAGCTCCGTGTAGGGGAGACCTTTGACGGAGTATTAAGCACTACCCCCGAGTTAGCGGGCGGCCCGGATTCTCCTCGAGTCGAGGTTCTCATGATATGCAGTTCGAAGGGGCCTAGCCCCAAGGCCCTCAGTGAACCAGGGGTGGATCATACCAACGCCATGGCCATGATTGATTCTTCTCGGGGAATGGTTCTTCCGTCTTGGGGTGTGCGGGACGACCCGCATGAAGGGCCCCCCGATGTAAGGGTACCAGTCAGAAGCAGAGATGCATCTGAAACATTGCCAATAGCTCGCGGGGGAGTTCCTGAGGCGATGTTTCACTTGTTTTTGACGAAATGGGCAGACTTTGTGAGAGGGTAACTTTCGTTAACTCTATCCGCCGCTCTTGGCTGCTTCTGATCTTTTGGTTTTTTCTAACTTAACTTTTTTCGTGGCCTCGGGCCAAAGTGCTTTATAGCTAGGTTTTCACCCGATACGAGGATGAGGCGACCCGTCGTGAGTGTGAGAAAGCCTCTCTTACCGAACAAGTCTATCCGTCATCTATTTATTATTTTCTGATTTTTGTTGGTTTTCAGTGCTTTAGCATCTTGTACCCGCTTTGTATAGTTTGAAAAGGAAAACTCTTTACTGAAGGAGGAGCTTCGGGCCAAAGATGCCGAGACTTCCTAGCTCAGACGGTACGTAGGGGAGATAACTTCCGAGAGAGACACCCTCCAGAGGAAGGTGACTTCGATCGGGCATCAGCTCTGGGATGTGGAGGAGGACACCGATAAGTATAGAGGCCTCCATTCCGGGCTGGTAGTTGCACTTTCAAGGATCAAAGCCAAAGCTGAGGCACTTGTATCTTTGAATGGGAAGGAAGTTATCGCCGCAAGCGCTCGCGTGGAGAGGGCATCTGGGGGTGCTAGTCCGAGATCAACTCGAGCTGTGACTCGTGTTCGGTTGGAACCTCGAAAGCGGACCTCTGGAGGTGTGATGGGCGGCAACCCAGGTGCGGCCGAGAGTGAAGGTGAATCCTTGGAAAAGGAAGACGCCGTTGGGAAAGGGTCGATGGAGAACTCGTAGTTATTGAGGTATGACCCTTCGCGGATCCATCGAGGATGTAAGCCCGATGATGGATTAGGATCCTGTCCATTTCCTTCCTCGTGTATTGTATTTTCATATTTGCATATGTATGAAAGGAAACTTTGTGGCTTTGCTTCTTTCATTCCCTTTTCTGTCTTATATTTGGCCGAGTGATCCGGCTTCAAAGTTGGCAAGAATCCTTAGATTCGTGATACGGCTCTGGGTCTCTTTAGGCAGGCGATAATGGATCTTACGCATTGCCCTTAGGCATATGCTCTAAGGCTCGTTAGGCTGGCGATAATGGCTCTTATGCTTTGCCTTTGGGCATATGTGTATCCTGAGACTCGTTAGGCTGGCGACATGGCTCTTACGCTTTGCCCTTAGGCATATGTATGGCCCTGAGGCTCGTTAGGCTGGCAACAATGGCTCTTACGCTTTGCCCTTAGGCATATGTATGGCCCCTGAGGTTCGTTAGACTGGCTACAAAGGCTCTTACGCTTTGCCCTTAGGCATATGTAGGCTTTATTTTCCTCTCGTTAAGGACTTTTGCAATGATTTTGCCTGACCTGTCGTCGGTTCGGGAAGAACCTCGATTTCTTGTCGTTAGCTGCGATGTTCGAGCACCTCGTAAGGTTTGGCTCGTAGGCTGAGTAGCTCGAAGCCTTACGATTTGGAGCTGACATGGTCGGAGCTCTTTTGCCTGTTGAGGGTAGCCTGTTTAATCGGTTCTTTTCAAAGAAGATTCGAAGTAATGGCCTATGATATTGTAGCAACGATCGGGCATCCCCGAGTCGCGTTAGTTTAGTTGGTGCAGTCGTATGACCGCAGTCATTTATGTTTGGCCGGAGCCATTTTTTGATCCTGGGTATAGTAGTTTAGGCGTCTATATCGAGGGTATGCCTTTTTAGGGGTCTTACAAATTCGATATATATCTTGAACTTCGAGATTGATTTTATGCCTGTAATAAGCTCTAAAAAAAATTTCATGCCTTTTGAGGTCTTACAGTTTTTGTTGATACTCGGTGCAAGTATGATTCATGCCTTTCTTGAAGGTCTTATAGCTTGTGTTGTTGTTATGTGTAAGTTTTACAAGACCGAGTCTGCCTGCTCGGTGTCTTACGGCCTCAAGTTTTTTGCTGAATGGCGATTGGCGATAGTTTTCAAGTCATCGAGTTTGTTTTGGTTTGAGAGTCGTTACTCGTGAGCTCGGGATTGCCTCATTGAGGGCTTACGACTTTGGAGATTCCAACCCTGAGGTCGTGTGTATGCGGAGTTCTTTAGCGTCAGTCTCTGAGTATTCGGGATGCTTTCTTTTTGGAGGTAGTTAATGATTTTTGTGCTGCCTTGTTGAGGGCATATTAGTCTGGAGTTTCGACCCTGAGGTCATGCGGGTGCCGAATTATCAACGCCAGTGTCCGAGTATTCGGGACGTTTTCCGATGGAGAAATCGTTATGGCGAAAAACGATGGGCTTTCCTAGGAGCATGAATCATGTTGTCAAAGAACATTCTTTTAATTTGACACTAGTACATGTGCCTCCGCTGTCGGGGCTTGGTTGTGCGGACACGGTTCAGTCGATCGTTTGGCCCGGTACATCATCTTCTCATTGGGGTCCCGTTTGTCATTTCTTGGCTCTTCTGAGCGGATTATCTTTCGAAAGGACGTCCTTCGGCGTTCTTGATTGGCAGCAGAAGAAGCTTTGAAGACTTGTTGAATTCTCCTTAGGTAGCATATAGGTGTTGCCTCGTTAAAAACCTTGCCAGCAAAACCCTTTTGAGGATGAAATCTGTTCGAAGGAAAATAGTGAAACACTTACCCGGGGGCATTTGCGGAGTTTTCAATCGGGCTTCCTAGCAATAATATCGCTTTAGCATTGATATATTCCATTTGCTCAGAAGTTGTTCACCCACCATGGTGCCGAGCTTGTAAGATCCTTTGCTGACTATTCCGAGGACGCGATATGGCCCTTCCCAGTTCGGTCCTAATTTTCCTTCATTAGGATTTCGTGTGTTAAGAGTAACTTTCCTTAGGACCAAGTCTCCCACTCCTAAATACCAGAGGTTCGTTTGTCTGTTATAATACCTATCGATTCTCTGTTTCTGGGCGACCATTCGGATCAGCGAAGATTCTTGTTTTTCATCCAGTAGTTCAAGGGCCATGGTCATGGCTTCGTTGTTCGAGCTCTCGGTAGCGTGTTGGAATCCGGCGCTCGGCTCCCTGACCTCTACTGGAATCAATGCTTCGGCGCCATATACTAATAAAAAAGGTGTTTCGCCTGCGCTCGAATTTGAAGACATTCGGTATGCCCACAGTGCCTCGGGCGATGTTTCTCTCCACTTCCCCTGGCGTTCTCCAGCTTCTTTTTTATGTTTTGAATGATGGTCTTATTCGTGGATTCATCCTGGTCGTTTGCACATGGGCGGTAAGGCGTTGACAGGATTCTCTTGATTTTATGGTCTTCAAGAAACTGTGTTACCTTGCTCCCAATGAACTGCCTCCCGTTATCGCATGTTATCTCGGAGGGGATTCCGAATCAGCACATAATGTGATCCCATATCAAGCTGATTACTTCCTTCTCTCTTATTTTTTCGAAGGCCTGCGCTTCCACCCATTTTGAGAAATAGTCAGTCATAAATAAGATGAATTTAGCTTTACCTGGTGCCATTGACAGGGGGTCGACGATGTCCATCCCCCATTTCATGAATGGCCACAGTGAAAAGAACGAGTGTAGTTGCTCGCCGGGCTGGTGAATCATCGGAGCGAATCTCTGGCATTTGTCGCATTTTTGGACGAATTCTCTGGTGTCTTTTTCCAAGTTATGCCAATAGTAGCCTGCTCTGATCACCTTTCGGACTAAGGAGTCGGCGCCGGAATGGTTTCCGCAAGTGCCCTCGTGAATTTCAAAGTACATATTCTGTATCCCCTGGCCCCAGACATACTGCTGTAGACATGTCATTTTTGACCCTCCCCAAGATTTTTTAAATTTTAGCACGTAAATATTTAATTTAGGCCTAATATAGCTATTTCAACTAATTTTTACTCTTTTACTTTATTTTATTACAAGAAAAATGAAAATTACAAAATTTATTTCATTAATGTTGTGTAGTCATTTTTAATCTTGAAAAATACCAAAAAAAATAGTTTATTTTAACTGCCAGTCTTATTTTAATAGTTATTTTACTTAAGTAGGATTAATTAATAAATGAGATCGCATTTTTAATTCGTTCGCAGGGAAAGAATAAAACTTGGGCTCAAGCAACCCATTTTTTAGGCCTAATTTTGGACCTAGCCCATAATTCCCAAGCCCATAATTCCTAGGCCCATACCCCTAACCTAATCCCTACCCCTATATAATAGTACCTAATCCCTACATTGACCTATGCCTAAAAAAACCTTACTGATCCGCCGTTTGGAGCTAAGAGCTAAAAGGGTTGTAGCTCTTTCTTCTTCCCAAAAAAAGAACTTGGAAAAAACTTTAGAGCTGAAATACACAAAATCTAACGCTACAAAAGAGGCTACAGCAGCCGTTCAACAGATCGGACCCACCCCCATCCCATCTACTGGTCTTCTTCTTCATGAAGAAACCAACAAAAGAGCCTTAATCTCTTTAACAACTTTCCATCCGACCACCTTCATCACACCCCCGTTCCAGCCACCTTTCCACCCCCATCAGCGCCGCTAACACCCAAGAACACCCCATCGTTCTATTTCTTCAACCAAACAACCACCCTCTTCTCTCATCTTTGTCACCCTCAACCATATAACACACATACACAACAAGAAAAGGAAGAAAGCTGCGCAACAACATTACAACAAAAAACGCAGCCATCGTCTCCATTTTTCTGCCATCCAAAACAGCCATGAGATCTACTTAAGTCGGCAGTTCTCGGTCAGTAGTCTTTTGTTCCTTGGGTCGTGCTTCCGCTCGAGATCGCCGGTGTCCGGTCCGTCGATTTGTTCGCCGATAGGCCATCCGAGTTATCTGTTTGGTTTTCTGTCCGTCGAGGTATTTGTACGTGGTCCGTGAGATCCAAACGATTTGTTTCTGTACATTTGAGGCTCATTTGTCAATATATTGGAGAGCCTATTCAAAGGTTCATCATTTATCCTCTTGTCTAATTTTACTTGAGTATAGATATCCATTTTGTGTTCGAATGATGTTATATTGTTATGACTGCCATATGATTGTTTGGTTATGACTGCCATATAATTATTTGGTTGTTTTGTGCTTTGTTTAGAATTTTCTCTTAATTTGTTTTGAGTATGCTTAGTTTGATATGATACATTAGATGGAATAGAAATGTTTCATGCCTTCTATACAAACTGAACATATATACACCATTATTGACATGACAAGCGAGTTTACTTGAGATTGCCATCTCCAGCTCTTTGTCGTCTTCTCCCTATTGTATCTCTTTGAGAGGGATATTCATTTTTGCCGTTTCACCATGGTTTGTTAATGTGGTAATTGTTCCTTAGTTGTTGCCGGTTGGCCTGAGAGAGTTGTGTATGCTGTGAAGAGCTGTAAAGTAATGAATTGGAAGTCTTTCTCCATGGTTTCTTCCCTTGGAATGTTTTGATAGAACTTTACTACATTAAGCTTAAAAACCTTTCGTGCTCGCATTCTTGTTTGCTTAACTATCCTCGTTGCACGCTTTAGGCGCGATCAATAATAAATTATCGTGGCCATGGGCACGGTTCCCGTGACATAGTTACGATGTCTAATTCCAAAATTCGGGGGTGCATTTCATGTAACCCGATTATAATAACTTCGAATAATAAAACCCTTTGAAATAAATTGAGGTGTGCCATATCGAATGAAATCCCAAAACCCATGGCCCTCACATAATTAGTTTTAACTCTTTAGAAATCGAGGTGTGCCATTAGTTAGAATTTTTCATGGCCCTCGCAAACCTTGTTATTAACTTGAAAGTGTGTAGTTGCTTTAGGCGCGCTATTTAAATTAATTTCCTAAACTCGGGTGTGCATTTCGTGTGACCCAAATCCAATTCTCAACAACGTTAAATAAAATGTATCGTGGACCGCGGGTGCATTTCATGTGACGTGGTTCAAGACGTGTTTTAGATAACGTTGAATCTTCCTAAATTAATTAAAAGCGGTTAATAAGTTAAAAATGCACCGTAGGCTAAAACATGTGATAAATCAGATAATAGGCCAATTATAATAGTTTAAGCGAACGTGCTAGAATCACGAAACCCGGGAATGCCTAACACCTTCTCCTGGGCTAACAGAATTCCTTACTTAAAATTTCTAGTTCGCGGACTTCAAAAGAAAAGTCGAATTTCCTCGATTTGGGATTAAAAGAATAATAAACCGGTGACTTGGGACGCCAAATAAACTATCCCAAGTGGCGACTCTGATTAAATAAAATAATTTCATTTCGAATAATGTCACTTAAAGTGGAAAAACTCCCTTATACGCCTTTCGGGGTGGTAAAAAGGAGGTGTGACAGCTCTGGCGACTCTGCTCGGGAAAAGAACCCAGAACTTTTGGTTCAGGGTTCAGAATTTGAGCTTAGAGTAACTATTATACTTGGCTTTATTTATTATCTGATTTCTACATGTTTGAGCCTAATGTGCTAAATGCCGCTTTTTACCGATATTGTTTGGACTGTATGTAAATTGTTACGAAACCATCTTCCCCTGAGTCTTCTAAATCATCTGGGAAGTGTGTACTTTGTGTGGCTTCTTTTCTGTTAGAGTCATATCCAGTTTTAATCGAGGTTCGGACAAGTTGTAAAGCCGGTGAAGCTTCTGTATTCCCAGTATGCTGCCCCCCCCCCCCCGGCTCGAGTTATCCGCTCGGGTAAGCCAGGTCTAGAACAATACACCCAGGTTTTAAACCTAGAATAACATAGCCTCATGTCGGATCCCTAGTAGGAACGTTTTGTTTGCATCACGTGCACTTAACTTTGGGGGCTCAACACAGGGGTTGAGTCCGTTAAGGACAGGTGTATCCAAATTAAAAAGACCATCCTGATGCATCTTACGTGCTACTTGCGCATCTGTTTGTTTCGGCTTGCATGTTGACCGGCTTCTAGAATAGGGAAAGAAAATGAAAAAAAAGGAAAAAAAAGAAAATCAAAAAAAAAAGGAAAAAGAAAAGAGAGCGAGTAGTAGGTATTTAAAAAATTTCGAAACTCTGCCAAATTTTGAAAAAAAAAAAAGAGAGAAAGAAAGTAAGTCATTGTTTTCAAAAGTCATGTTTCCTCTGTTCCGTCAAAACTGGCGAACTACGCGGGTCTGATTCTCACCGGATGTGAGATATGTAGGCAAACCTCATCGGTTCCGGCCCACATTTTTTTTAAAAGAAAATATCCAAAAATATTTGTTTTTATTACTTGCTTCTTTAGAAAACCTTTCTTTTAGACCCCAATTTTTTTTTAAAAAAAATATATATACAAAAATATTTTCTTTTAATTTCTTCCAAAAATTCAAAAATATTTTCATTCTTTTTTCAAAAATTGAAAAGAAAATTCAAGATTCAAAAATATTTTCTTTTTCTTTAGAAGCATTTCTTTCATAATTCAAAATAAAATTCCAAAAAAATCCAAAAAATATTTTCTTTCTTCTTTAGAAGTTTTTCTTTCGAAATTCCAAAAAAAAAAAAGTCGAAACTCAAAAAAAATAAAAAATCTATCTTCTTTAGAAGTCTTTCTTTGCAAAAATGCTGAAGAAAAATCAAAATCCAAAAATATTCCCTTTCTTCTTTATAAGTCTTTCTTTCGAAAAAATAAAATAAAAAATTCAAAAAAAAGTTAGTTTATTTACTTTATCCCTGATCTTCCCGAACTACGCAAGATCTGATTCATGTTCCCACATGATACGTAGGCAACCCACATCAAGTTCGATCGAATCATTTAAAAAAAAAGAGAGAGAAAAGAGGAAGAAAAGTGCTTAAAAAAAACAAGAGAGTGACCATTCTAACATGTTGTTTGTTTTGAATTGTGAAGAAGTTTGAGGTGGTTGGTTTGTGGTAAGCGGACAGCACAAGATCCAAGGAAAAATGATAACTAACATCGAAGTTGTTACAAGTGCTCAAGAGACTCAGAGTCAGAGGGTTAAAGAAAAGTCTACTGTGCTTGAGGAAAATAGAATACTGAAACAGCAAATGGCCAAAATGTGTCAAGCATGGGCCAATGGCCAAGGACAGCCTTGTCGTGAGTCACAATTTGCTATCCAGCAAGAGCAGTACCACTCTCCTGAGTACCACTCGTACTTGTTTGATCTTCCTGCAAACATTGAGAAGCCTGCCCGAAATATGGCACAGGAAGAAATGACCCAAAGAGTGAAAAGCTTAGAGCAACGGTTGAAAAACATGCAAGGGTTGGCAGGTCAGAAGAGTATTGCCTTCAAGAATCTTTGTATGTTCCCCGATGTCCAGTTGCCGCCTGATTTCAAGACTCCCAATTTGAAAAGTATGATGGACATGGAGACCCCATAGCCTACCTGAAAAGGTATTGCAATCAACTAAGAGATGCGGGAAGAAATGAAAAATTGCTAATAGCTTATTTTGGGGAAAGCCTTGCGGGAGTAGCATGTGAATGGTTTATAGATCAAGACACATCTCGCTGGTACGTTTGGGATGACATGGCACATGCTTTTGTCAAATAGTTCCAATACAACATTAACATTGCCCCAGACCGCAATTCCCTTTCAAACCTGAAGAAGAAACCAAGTGAAAGTTTCAGGGAATATGCCATTAAATAGAGAGAGCAAGCAGCTAGAGTTAAGCCACCCATGGATGACCACGAGCTAATTATTGTCTTCCTTCAGGCGCAAGAGCCAGATTACTTTCAATACATGATGTCCGCAGTTGGCAAATCCTTTTCGAAAGCAATCAAAATGGGAGAAATGGTAGAGAATGGCCTTAAGACAGGCAGAATTATAAGTCAAGCAGCTCTCAAAGCTGCAACTCGGGCTGTCCAAATTGAATCTGATAATTTTAGTGACATGAAGGATAAAGAAACCATGATGATATCAGGGTCGAGAAGAGGTCCCGGGAGAACATCTCGAAGGTATGAGCAGCCTCATCAGGTTTTTCATGACTCCCCTGAGCACTACTATTTACCTCAGAACACCCAATACTCTGTTGCTCCACCTCAGTACGTTGGCCAGCCACCAAAACACCCCAGAAGGCGGGCACGAGCATTACAAAATCTCCACCAACCTCCACAAAATTTTCAAGTGCCCTATAACCCACATCCAAGCCAGGGGTATAAAGCGGAACGAAGGTTGAAAGATAATTTTACACCAATAGAAGAGTCTTATGCAAGCTTGTTTGAGAAATTAAAGCATTATGAAACGATTGCACCAATTCCTCCAAATCATGTGGACCCGCGTGCAAGAAGCTTTGACCATTCTAAAAGGTGTGAATACCATTCCAATGCCCAGGGGCACAATGTTGAAAGCTGTCGGGATTTGAAAAGAGAAATAGAAAGGATGATCGAGGAAAAACTGATTGTGATCCAAGACAGTGACACCTAGAATATCACGCAGAATCCTTTACCTGCACATGATGATGCACACTTTGTGGGGATGATGCCTGGTGACATGGGGTATGAGAATCCTCTCGGGAACTTGCCCACTGAAATTGGAGAAGGCCATGGTGATTCTGATGAGCAAATTTGTGGCTAAATGTCAAGCTTAGCAATTGAAAACTCATTCTCTCCTCACTAGGAAGGAATCTTGGTAGCTTGTTTTGATGTTTTTTTTCTGTTATCTGGGTTATTTCAGGGTTGTGATCTAGATTTTATTTGCTTTATTGAGTCAAACCCTTCTATCGTTCTATTATGTTTGTATGAGTCATGTCTGTCTGTTTTTGTTGCAATTTTCATTATCCGGGTTATTTTAGGGTTGTAACTCGGATTTTAGATTGCTTGCTTAGTTGTCAAACCTTTCCATCCTTATTCAATAAAATACAGTTTGTCCTTTCGTGTCATTCTATTCCTAGTTCTTTTCTCGCTAGTTCTAATGACATGACATGCATTCGGAAATTTTGGCCAGATCTTAGAAACTGATTTAATCTAGAATTGGATAACTGAAAAAAAAAATACTTTTGAGGATGAATAAAGAGTTGAAGTACTTTGGGATTAAGGGCGAGTAAAATTCACCTTCAGATCATTGTGAAGACCAGGCTTGAGGATATTGAATCAATTGAAGATTGGTCGAAAGCTTGACATTAATGGATGGAAAATGTCTTTTGACCACGACACACCAAGAAGATAAACATGTTCATCCATGCCGTGATTGCGAAATGATACTATGTTTGGCGTTCTCGAGACTGGGAGGCCCTTTTTCTAATATCCAAATACTTTATATCTTTCGCTACCCCTTTGAGCCTGTGTTATTTTCTTTGACCACCCTCTTTTGGAATCAAGTTTGAGTCAAGAGTCAAAAAAATGAAAAAAAAAAGAAAGAAAAAAAAAGTCCATGTCCCTAGAGTATAAACTGGGGCAATTCTTAGAAAGTTCAAGTGAAAAAAAATGAAGAAGAAAAGAACTGTCAAAGGTCCATGCCCCCAGAAAATAGAAGCTGGGGCAACTTGTTTGGAAAACAAAACAAAAAAAAAGACAAAAGAAAAAAAAGACAAAGAAAAATAAAGAAAGATGAAAAAAATAGTTAGGTTAGATGTTTGAACTACGTTAGACCTGATTCCTTTAAAAAGGATACGTAGGCAGCCTCACGGTTCGGTCCAACCAAATAAGAATTCAAAAAAAAATAAAAAAATAAAAAGAAAAGAAAAATCCCAAAAAAATCCCCAATAGCTGAAACTGGGGCAAAGATTTTATTTCACTTTTGAAAGAGTCGATTCCAAGAGTTGTAAGTCTACAACCCCTAATTTTAAGTCTACTTTGAGCCTTCATGCTAACCCTTCTTTGCAACTCTGTCCAAAAACCTTCCAAATAAAGACCTCCTGATCAGCCTTCAACAATGCCAAGGGACGCATGCAATGAGCAACAGTTGTCACGCGACATAGAACACTGTCAAGTTGATCACACAAGAAGCAAAAGAAAAAGAAAAATAAAAGAAAATGAGAGAGTCTTACTAGTGAAAAATCCTAGCGGGCATTGTAAGACGACGGTAAGTAGAGATAAATAAATGAGAGAGACTTGTTGGTGAAAACCCCCGGGGCACCACTAGTCGAAAGTGAGTCGTGAAGCAGATGCAAAGAATTGACACAAACAAGCCCGACTCCAAAGGTCATAAGGATGGTAAAAGGAAAGATCATATCCATTTGATAGATTAGGCCGTTGAGTCCAAAATGCATGTCATGATCATTAAGGCTAGTTATTGAAGAAAAAAAAGTTAAAAAGCAGANNATCAATCTGAAGCTACATAGCTAATCGTATCTCGTAATCGTCTAAAGTCTAAGTCGTAGTCGTAGTACGAGTTCGAAGTCAGGTCGTACGTGGTACGTACGTACGTAACGTAACGTACGTACGTGTACGTACGTACTAGTAGTACGTACGTACGTACGTACGTAAGTAAGTAAAAGAAAAAAGAAAAAGAAAGAAAGTAAACTTACTTACTTCTCGTCGTACGTACGAGGGGGCATTTCCTGTTTAATACTTGTTCTTTGCATCATTCTGTCCTTCATCTGAGTCAGTCCTTGTCAAAATAAGCAAGAGAAGATTTCAAAATCTGCTACCAGCTTTTCAGTTGCATAAAGTAAATTTGGCCAGCACTCAGTTGTTACTTTCAACATGCCTTAAGGATTCATGCAAAGGCTCCCCCCAAAAAGACTCTTGTCAGCCTACTTGGCGCAAGCAAAGATAACTGGTGATTCTCTCTGACAGACAAATTGCCCAAAAGCAGGAAGTCATTCAAGATATCAGAAAAGGTCACCTAAGAAAAGATCTCCAGTTGGGATAAGGCTGATTGAGCCACAAATACAAATGGTACTGGGTGCGAAACAATTAGGGTTGATGCAGAGCAAAAGTCTCTTGAAACCGACTCAAGCTGATTGAGCAGAAGCCAAGCTGCCCAAGACTCAAGGCCACAAACCAACCACCATTTTCAAAACTGACAAATTTTTCTTTGTGTGAAACAGGAACAAAGCAATGCAAGGAAAGTGGTACAAAAAAAAAGAGAAAAAAAAAGAAGAGAAGAGATGACAAAGGGAAGTTTCTCAAATCTTTGCCTTTATTTGTCTTGCTATTGTGCATAAAATCTTGCCATTGATTTTTATATTTTTCCCCCAAGGATAAAAAGTCTTAGTCTGATGGATTTTCCTCCCAATATAAATTCTAGTCTGATGAATTTTCTCCTAGGATCAAAATCTTAGTATGATGAATTTTTCTCTTAAGATAGAAGCCCTAGTCTGATGAACTTTCTCCTAGGATAGAAATCCTAGTCTGATGAACTTTCTGCTAGGATAGAAATCTTAGTCTGATGAACTTTTCTCCTAAGATAAGAAAACCTAGTCTGATGAATCTTTCTCCTAGGATCAAAATCTTAGTCTGATGAATTTTTCTCCTAAGATAAGAAAACCTAGTCCGATGAGCTTTCTCCTAGGATAGAAATCTTAGTCTGATAAATCTTTCTCCTAAGATACCTAAAAAGAGACCTAGTCTGATGAACTTTCTCCTAGGATAGAAATCTTAGTCTGATGAATCTTTCTCCTAAGATAACATTAGAAAACCTAGTCTGATGAATTTTCTCCTAGGATCAAAATCTTAGTCTGATGAATCTTTCTTCTAAGATGGAAGACCTAGTCTGATGAACTTTCTCCTAGGACAGAATCTTACTAGTATGAATCTTTCTCCTAAGATAGAAGACCTAGTCTGATGAACTTTCTCCTAGGATCAAAATCTTAGTCTGATGAATTTTTCTCCTAAGATAGAAGACCTAGTCTGATGAACTTTCTCCTAGGATAGAAATCTTAGTCTGATGAACTTTTCTCCTAAGATAAGAAAACCTAATCTGATGAATCTTTCTCCTAGGATCAAAATCTTAGTCGGATGAATCTTTCTCCTAAGATAATAAATTAGAAAACCTAGTCTGATGAACTTTCTCCTAGGATAGAAATCTTAGTCTGATGAATCTTTCTCCTAAGACACAAGACCTAGTCTGATGAACTTTCTCCTAGGATAGAAATCTTAGTCTGATGAATCTTTCTCCTAAGATACCAAAAAAAAAGAAAAAAAGGACCTAGTCTGATGAATTTTCTCCTAGGATCGAAGCCTTAGTCTGATGAATCTTTCTCCTAAGATTAAAACCTAGTCTGATGAATTTTCTCCTAGGATAATAAATTCTTTAAAAAAGGGACCTAGTCTGATGAAATTTCTCCTAGGATCAAAATCTTAGTCTGATGAATTTTTCTGCTAAGATAGAAGCCCTAGTCTGATGAACTTTCTCCTAGGATAGAAATCTTAGTCTGATGAATTTTTCTCCTAAGATAGAAGCCCTAGTCTGATGAACTTTCTCCTAGGATAGAAATATTAGTTTGATGAACTTTTCTCCTAAGATAAGAAAACCTAGTCTGATGAATCTTTCTCCTAGGATCAAAATCTTAGTCTGATGAAGCTTTCTCCTAAGATAATAAATTTGAAAACCTAGTCTGACGAATTTTCTCCTAGGATAATTTGAAAAAGAAAAAAAAGGATGTCTCGATTTTAAAAAAAAAGGAGGCGTTGGTGCAATTTGTTTAAAAGAATGATTTTCTCTAAAGAAAAAAAAATGTTGATTTTTCTAAAAATAAAAAATCATTTTTGGTTCATTTTAGCATAGGTACACAAGTCAGTAGTCGCTATTGTCAACATAGAGTCTCCATTCCCTAGTTGAGTTTTATTTTAGACATAGGGTCTCCACTCCCTAGTCGCCTTTGCCAACATAGGGTCTCCACTCCCTAGTTGAATTCCACTCCCTAGTCTGCTTTTCCAACATAGGGTCTCCACTCCCTAGTTAATTTTATTTTAGACATAGGGTCTCCACTCCCAGTAGCTTTTCCAACATAGGGTCTCCACTCCCTAGTTGATTTCATTATAAATATAGGGCTCCACTCCCTAATTTTTTTCCCAAGGATACACAATCTTGATTTTATTGCTTTCAATAAAGAAGTAGTTTAGATTTTTGTTGCAATAACTCACGAAATTTTCCTAGTGAAAACTGGGGCAGAAAAATTTCGTTCGTTTGTTTGTTTTGGTGCATGAGCAAGTTTTTACCTGGAGGCACAAGTTTCGAGGTGACCAAAAGAAGAAGTCTCGATTCAAATAAAAGAAAATAAAAACAAGGAAAAGAAGTGAATCCAAAGTGCAGAAGCGGAGAAAAGATGTGGACTGCTCAAGACATAATTGAAGTCACAAGCTCTGCATGTCCCGTCTTGATCTGAAAAGCTGAAGAAGATTGAACCAACACCTGCAGCTAACAAGCATCAAGATTCAGATCAGAGTCCGCATGAAGAACCAACCAAGACTCAAGATCAAGCTTCAGAAGACTCATAGATAGGAATCTTGTAACTCGTAGTTGATAGGCTTAGTTAGTCTTTTTCATTTTTGATTTTGATGTAATAACGGGACCGCGGACCAGAACCTCGACGGAACGGCACCTCACTCGACTCTCGAACTCATCACTCCATCATCTCACTCACTTCTGAACTACAAGTGGCCTGATTCCTTTATAGCCAAGAATATGTAGGCAGCTCAGATACCAGGGCTCGGTCACATTCTCCTCTCTCTTAGCTTTCGGTCTCTCTAAATAAGGGTCAGGTCAAAAGACCTGTCTAGTCATTCGCGTTTCCAGTCAAAGAGGGGCAGCTGTAGACATGTGATTTTTGACCCTCCCCAAGATTTTTCGTATTTTAGCACGTAAATATTTAATTTAGGCCTAATATAGCTATTTCAACTAATTTTTACTCTTTTACTTTATTTTATTACAAGAAAAATAAAAATTACAAAAGTTGTTTCATAAATGTTTTGTAGTCATTTTTAATCTTGAAAAATACCAAAAAAAATAGTTTATTTTAACGGTCAGTCTTATTTTAATAGTTATTTTACTTAAGTAGGATTAATTAATAAATGAGATCGCATTTTTAATCTCGTTCGCAGGGAAAGAATAAAACTTGGGCTTGAGCAACCATTTTTTAGGCCTAATTTTGGACCTAGCCCATAGTTCCCAAGCCCATAATTCCTAGGCCCATACCCCTAACCTAATCCCTACCCCCATATAATAGTACTTAATCCCTAAATTGACCTACGCCTAAGAAAACCTTACTGATCCGCCGTTTAGAGCTAAGAGCTAAAAGGGCTGGAGCTCTTTCTTCTTCCCAAAAAAAACTTGGAAAAAACTTTAGAGCTGAAATACACAAAATCTAACACTAGGGACAAAAGAGGCTACAACAGCCGTTCAACAGATCGGACCCACCCCCATCCCATCTACTGGTCTTCTTCTTCATGAAGAAACCAACAAAAGAGCCTGAATCTCTTTAACAACTTTCCATCCGACCACCTTCATCACACCCCCGTTCCAGCCACCTTTCCACCCTCATCAGCCCCGCTAACACCCAAGAACACCCCATCGTTCTGTTTCTTCAACCAAACGACCACCCTCTTCTCTCATCTTTGTCACCCTCAACCAATAACACACATACACAACAAGAAAAGGAAGAAAGCTGCGCAACAGCATTACAACAAAAAACGCAGTCATCATCTCAATTTTTTTGCCATCCAAAACAGCCATGAGATCTACTTAAGTCGGCAGTTCTCGGTCAGTAGTCTTTTGTTCCTTGGGTCGTGCTTCCGCTCGAGGTCGCCGGTGTCCGGTCCGTCGATTTGTTCGCTGATAGGCCATCCGAGTTATCCGTTTGGTTTTCTGTCCGTCGAGGTCTTTGTACGTGGTCCGTGAGATCCAAACGATTTGTTGCTGTAAATTTGAGGCTCATTTGTCAATATATTGGAGAGTTATCCTCTTGTCTAATTTTACTTGAGTATAGCTATCCATTTTGTGTTCGAATGATGTTATATGGTTATGACTGCCATACGATTGTTTGGTTATGACTGTCATATAATTATTTGGTTGTTTTGTGCTTTGTTTAGAATTTTCTCTTAATTTGTTTTGAGTATGCTTAGTTTGATATGATACATTAGATGGAATAGAAATGTTTCATGCCTTCTATACAAGCTGAACATGTATACGCCATTATTGATATGACAAGCGAGTTTACGTGAGATTGCCATCTCCGGCTCTTTGTCGTCTTCTCCCTATTTTATCTCTTTTAGGGGTGGCAATTTGAGCCCAAACCCATCTAACCCGCCCAACCCGCCCAGAGATTAATGGGTTGGGCTACAAACATTTTAGCTCATGGGTCAATTTGGGTTGAGCCCAAGTTAACCCATTATTTTTTATAACCCATTCTGACCCATTTAACAGCCCAAATACAACCTATGAAACTCACCCAAAATAAATGATCTCAACCCAACTCATCTAGAAATTTACTTAGTTGCCCCAATTTTTTTTTATTTGTTTTTGTATTTTTAATTTTCTGTTCTTTTGATTTTCTACACCACCCACTCCCCCCCCCCCCCCGAGCGCAAACCCCCTCAAAAAAAAATTCACTATTTTTTTTTTGTATTTTCAATTTTCTATTTTTTTATTTTTCTACACCCCCTACCTACCCCCCTCCCCAGCAAACTCCCAAAAAAATTTTACTTTTTTTTTTGTATTTTCCATTTTTTATTTTTTTGATTTTTCTGCACCACCCCTACCTACCCCCTAACCCCCCCACCCCACCCCCGCAAACCCCCTCAAATTTTTTTTTAAAACTTTTTCTTATAATTTCAATTTTCTGTTTTATGTGTTTTTCTGCCCCACTCACCCACCCCAATCCCTACCCCTAGCCGTAAAATATTTTTCAACTTAGATATTTTAAGGTAAAAGTTTTTTTTATGAAAGATGGGCATGGTTCTAAAACATGGGTCAAGTTGGGCGGGTTGGGTTTTGACCCATTGTTTAGCCCATCTTGACCCAGCCCATCTTAACCCAAGTACATTTTGAGCTGGGTTGGGCAATGACCCATTTATTGACCTAATCCATCTTGACCCGCCCAAATTCAACCCAACCCGCCCATTTGCCACCCCTAATCTCTTTGAGAGGGATCTTTATTTTTGCCGTTTCACCATGGTTTGTTAATGTGATAATTGTTCCTTAGTTGTTCATTTGCCGGTTGGCCTGAGAGAGTTGTGTATGCACTGAAGAGCTGTAAAGTAATGAATTGGAAGTCTTTCTCCATGGTTTCTTCCCTTGGAATGTTTTGATAGAACTTTACTATATTAAGCTTAAAAACCTTTCGTGCTCGCATTCTTGTTTGCTTAACTGTCCTCGTTGCACACTTTAGGCGCGATCAATGATAAATTATCGTGGCCATGGGTACAGTTCCCGTGACATAGTTACGATGTCTAATTCCGAAATTTGGGGGTGCATTTCATGTAACCCGATTATAATAACTTCGAATAATATAACCCTTTGAAATAAATTGAGGTGTGCCATATCGAATGAAATCCCAAAACCCATGGCCCTCACTTAATTAGTTTTAACTCTTTAGAAATCGAGGTGTGCCATTAGTTGAATTTTCCATGGCCCTCGCAAACCTTGTTATTAACTTGAAAGTGTGTAGTTGCTTTAGGCGCGCTATTTAAATTAATTTCCTAAACTCGGGTGTGCATTTCATGTGACCCAACTCCAATTCTCAACAACGTTAAATAAAATGTGTCGTGGACCGCGGGTGCATTTTATGTGACGTGGTTCAAGACGTGTTTTAGATAACGTTGAATCTTCCTAAATTAATTAAAAGCGGTTAATAAGTTAAAAATGCACCATAGGCTAAAACATGTGATAAATCAGATAATAGGCCAATTGTAATAGTTTAAGCGACCGTGCTAGAACCACGGAACCCGGGAATGCCTAACACCTTCTCCCGGATAACAGAATTCCTTACTTAGAATTTTTGGTTCGCAGACTTCAAAAGGAAAATCGAATTTCCTCGATTTGGGATTAAAAGAATAATAAACCGGTGACTTGGGACTCCAAATAAATTATCCCAAGTGGCGACTCTGATTAAATAAAATAATCCAATTTCGACTAATGTCACTTAAAGTGGAAAAACTCACTTATACCCCTTTCGGGGTGGTAAAAAGGAGGTGTGACAACTGCTAGGGGGCCATCGAAGGTCCTTCTGTACAGAGACTTGTTTTCATCGAGCAAGATCTGGGCTGCTTTGGTTCGCAGGGCCCTTGACTCTTTTGGATCTGCGGGCAGTTTTCCGTCTTTTAAATAATCAATGTATTTGTTTCTCCAGTCCTATGTAAGGCTGGTGGAGTTAATCTCTGCATGACCTTCCTCAACCACTGATTTAGATAACTGAACAATGGCCTCGGGGAGTAGGTCATCTTCTTCGACAGATGATCCTAAGTTTGCGAGGGCATTGGCCTCGCTATTCTGCTCTCGAGGTATGTGGACCAAGGTCCATTCTTTGAAACGGCGTAATGCGACTTGGATTTTATCCAAGTACCTCTGCATCCTGTCTTCCCGGACTTTGTAGCTCCCATTCACCTGGTTTGCTACCAGGAGTGAATCGCATTTTGCCTCGATGGTCTCAGCTCCCAAGCTTTTAGCCAGTTCCAAACCTGCAATCATAGCCTCGTACTAGGCTTCATTGTTAGTCAATTTTGCAGTTTTTATAGATTGTCTTATGACGCCGCCCGTAGGTGGCTTAAGGACTATACCGAGTCCGGATCCTCTCGCGTTTGTGGCGCCATCGGTGAACAGGGTCTATACCCCAGAAGACGTGCCTGATTTTAATAAAAGTTCCTTTTCTACTTCGGGCATGAGGGAGGGCGAAAAGTCGGCCATGAAGTCCGCCAGAATCTGGGACTTAATGGCCGTTCGAGGTTGATACTCGATGTCATGCCCTCCGAGTTCGATGGCCCATTTGGCCAACCGGCCCGATAGCTCGGGTTTGTGTAATATGTTCCGGAGAGGATATGTCGTTAGAACGCAGATACGGTGGCATTGAAAATAGGGCTTCAATTTTCGCGAGGCGCTTATTAGCGTGAGAGCCAATTTTCTAGGTGTGGATACCTAGTTTTGGCATCCCCTAGGGTTCGGCTTATGTAATAAACAGGGAATTGCGTACCTTTCTCTTCTCGAACTAGCACGCCGCTTATCGCTATTTCTGACACGGCTAGGTAAAGATATAGTGTTTCATCCTCCTTAGGCGTATGGAGCAGAGGTGGACTTGTCAGATATCGTTTCAATTCCTCTAAGGCGTGTTGGCATTCTAGGGTCCATTCAAAGTTGTTTTTCCTTTTGAGTAAAGAGAAGAAATGATGGCTCCTATCAGATGATCTTGATATGAATCTGCCCAGAGCCGCTATTTGCCCTGTCAGCCATTGCACGGCCTTCACATTATTTACCACCGTGATTTCTTCGATGGCCTTGATTTTATCGGGGTTAATCTCGATCCCCCTGTTTGATACCAAGAAGCCCAGGAATTTGCCCGAACCCACTCCGAAGCCACACTTCTCGGGGTTGAGCTTCATGTTGTAGCTTCTGAGGATGTCGAATGTTTCCTGCAAATGAGTCAAATGGTCCTCTCCGCGCAGGGACTTAACCAACATATCGTCAATATAAACCTCCATGGATTTGCCTACTTGATGCTCGAACATTTTATTAACTAGATGTTGGTACGTAGCCCCCGCATTTTTTAATCCGAATGGCATTACATTGTAATAGTAGGTACCGTATTTTGTGATGAATGAAGTCTTCTCCCTATCCTCGGGGTTCATCTGAATTTGGTTATACCCCGAGTAGGCATCGAGAAAAGTGAGGGTCTCGTGGCCGGCCGTAGCATCGATCAGACGATCGATGTTAGGCAATGGGAACGAATCCCTGGGGCACGCCTTATTTAAGTCGTTATAATCTACGCACATTCTTAACTTATTTCCCTTTTTGGGCACCACTACTACGTTGGCCAGCCATTCAGGGTATTTTACCTCTCTAATGGATCCTATTTTAAGGAGTTTCGCTACCTCTTCCTTGATGAATGCGTGTTTTACCTCGGACTGTGGTCTTCTTTTCTGCTTTACCGGTTTGAACCTGGGATCGACACTCAGTCTGTGGGAGGTTATTTTCGGCAGAATACCTGTCATATCTAAGTGGGACCAGGCGAAACAGTCGATATTGTTAATAAGAAATTGAATGAACTTTTTCCTGAGTTTGGGGGTTAATCCCGTTCCCAGGTATACCTTACGATCTGGGAGGTGTTTGATCAAGACAGTCTGCTCCAGATCTTCAATCGTTAATTTCGTCGCATCCGACTCTTCGAGGGAAACAAAGGTTTGAGGAGCGAAGAAATCTTCTTCGTCGTCCTCGGGGGTCTGTATGCTCTTAGACCCATCCAAGATCGGATGCGTCAGTGTTGGTGCCTCATGGTAAACCGCAAACATTTCTTTCGCCGCCTGTTGTTCTCCACATATAGTCACTATTCCATCCCTTGTGGGGAAATTTATCATCTGGTGCAGGGTCGATGGTACTGCTCTCATGTTGTGTATCCATGGTCTGCCGAGCAATGCATTGTACCTCATGTCGCCACCGATGACTTGGAACTCGGTGTTCTGAACCGTGTAGGACGTGTCGACCGGGAGGGTTATTTCTCTTTTTGTTACTTCGCCGGTCATGTTGAAGCCATGGAGGACCCGGGAGGCGGGTATGACCCAATCGAGCAGCCCAAGCTGTTCTACTACCTCCGACCTGATTATGTTGGCAGAGCTGCCTGGATCCACGAGCACACGTTTAACTCGAATGTTGCTTTAAAGAAATGAGATTACCAGCACGTCGTTGTGTGGTTCTGCCAAGGTCTCGAAATCCTCTTCGCTGAATGCGATGGTGTCTCTGGCCACGCAGTCTCGGATCGGTGTTTCTTCCGCGACAGATATTTTTGTCCGTTTGATCACGGGCCCTTGGGGAATGTCGGTCCCTCCGATAATCATATGAACGTCATGCCAAGGAATCTCTCCCTTTGCCCAGGTTGGATTTTGTCGAGTTTCCCGCGGGATTTTTCGACGCGCTCTCTGGAGGATGCGAGGAACGGTGTCGACGCATTGGGCGTCGCGTGAGGTCGTATCCTCGAGGGTCGACTTCAATGCGTTCACAAGGTTCTGTGGTGGTATACCGACACTTGGAACAGGCATACCCTTTCCTCCATGGTTCTCAATATTGTTGTTTAGTGAATCAGACATTACGACCTGAAATCAAAGATCTTTGGACAAGAAAAGCGTGAAAGATAACTTGAGTTGTGTAATGAAACCATTAAGAAAATAATCACTATTATTTTTAGCCCCACGGTGGGCGCCAAACTGTTTACCGTGAAAATGGTAATAAAAATTAAATTTGTTGATGGGACTGTAAAAATACGTGATCTATTTTTATGCTAGTTGTTAAGCAGATGATGCTATGTGTATGAAGTTTAGAGACAAAATAAGAACTAAAGATAAGGTGATAATCAAACCGAGAGGCTAATAATCGGGGCCTCGAGCTTGTCGATACGGGGACCTCGAGGTCGGTTTCGTGGCTCGACAATGAGCTATCGGGGGTGATCGGGGTATGACTAACAGTTATAATAAATTTAATGAAGGCTCTTTATGGACAATGATAAGCAATAGATGATGAACAAGTATGAAGATAATAAATGAAAGCAATAATAACAAGAAATTATGTTAGAAAGCAGAGAGAATGTTCTTGTATATTCGTGTGGAGTAACTGAAGCAACAGAGGATTACATAATGATAAGGATCCCCTTTATATAGGAGGGGAGTCTCAACATAGCACAAAATGTATTAAAGACAAAGAAGCGGAGATGTGACAGCTAGATATGACACCCTAATTCAAGGTTAGGGTAGTCCACTAGGCTCTGTCAGCCCTAGCCGTGTACCTTGGGAACTTCCCATTTCTTTCAATATATCTGTTGATCCACAAGACTCCGAGATCGAACATCGACAACCCTCGAAGGTGAACCTCGACCCCAGTCTCGAGCCTCGAGAAGTGTTGTTGTGGAGCATCATGGTGATGGAGAAATTGGACCTCTCGATTTTACCCCACACAGAATGCTTGAACCGGTTAAAACTAAATTGCAATGCTTAATATTCCTAAAATTGCTATTGTAATCAACAAAACATAGTGAGTATTATATTAAAACTGAAAATAAAGTTGTTACACTTGTAATAAATGCTAAAAATATTATTATGACCCTTTTGAAGTAAACAACTCAGGAGAACAAATACTATGAATATTATGATGACCCTTTGAAGTAAAATAATAAAGTATGAAAAGGCAAAGTTAGATGTCAACAAATATGACTCATTTTAAGGTTAATGAATTCGTAAAAAGTAAAGTTTCCGAGAATATGCTCTAAATCTCTTCAAGTGGAACAACAAAGCAGTTGGGTGTAGATTGATTAAAGCCCTTACCTTATAAGGCGGTTCCGATATTTTGAATGACTTGACGAAGTTGGAAAATTTGAAAATTAAGAGGTGAATTTTGATTGTCGTTCGTGGTTTTATTGCTGTTTGAACCTTTCGATAAGCTTGAATTAGGTATTCAAACTTGATGGTATGGTTGGATGGAGACCCAAGGGCTCATGTGTGTTTAGAATTGATTCCTGACCATTTTAGTGATTATGGGTAGTTATGGTGCTGGTGTGTCGCACCTGCGATACTATTTGCGTAGGTGCAAGAAAGTAGAAGCGAGGATTTTGGTCACACCTGCAAGGAGGATTTGGGGATAAAGGCCTGTAGATACGAAGGTGTGTTCGTATATTTGGTATCGCATAAGCGATGGGTTGGTCGCACTTGTGCCTTCGTAGAAGCGATGGCTGTGCGCAAATGCGAAGGATGGCTGGTTAAGTGAATCTTGTAGATGCAAGGTTTTTGTCATAGAAGCAATGTCACAGAAGCGACATTGGACGTTGATGTGGAATCCCTAGCATAATGTTATAGTTCGAGGGTTTTGTTCATTTTTCACTATATTGAGTTTTGGAGCTCGGTTAGAGTCGATTTTGGAAGGGGTTTTCACTACTAACTTGAAGGTAAGAGGTTTCTACTTGATTTTTACTATACATATTAATTCCAATATATTGTTTCATTTAGATTATGAAATTTGGAAGAGAAATTTGGGGTTTCGCCTACAATGTAAAAGAGTGTAAATTGCGAATTTGGGAGTCAATTTGGACTCGGTTTTGAAATCTAATCACATATTTGGACTCGTGGGGTTATGTGTAGTGGGGATATACCCCTTGCATCGAGTTTTGACCATATGGGCCCGGGTTGACTTTTGGAAATTTGATTAAAGATGGAAGCTTTATTGTTTGGAATTAATTCATATGGCTTTGTTTGACATCGTGGTATGTTATTTAACTAGATTTGAGTCGTTCAGAGGCCAATATGCTTTCTTGGAGTATTGATTTTGCTCGTTTGAGATAAGTATCTTGCCTAACTTTGTTGTGAGGGAACACCACTTAGAGTTAGGCCTTATTTGTCTTGTTGGAATGTGTGGAAAGCGACTTATATGCGAGGTGACGAGCGTATATGTGAGTGCTATGTATGATTAATGATTGGATTGGACTTTAGGATTCCTTTATCCTTGTTTGGACTGTGTGCTTACTATGATTCATGTTTTAATCATTTGTATGATTACTGAACTTTTTGAATCATACTAAAGATCATGTGTAGGATTTGACTACCTATTTGAACATGATACTCATTATTATATGGCGTACCCGCCTAATAATACACTTCGCATATACATACACCTTTTAACACTATTTTATCAATCCATGAGTATGTGATTTGATATCCATTGTTCGTATATATGTATCCTTGTATATGTTCTCTGTGAAATGGACAGGAATGACATTACGTGAGTGGTTCGTGCGGAACGAGTTGTTATATCACATGAGTTGTCCGTACAATTGTCATGATTATAGCACGTGAGTTGTCCATGCAGCGTGTGGATAAGGATCCATCCCTTAGGATCGTCCTCTTATGTTTCTCTCTTGAAGATGTACACACGTATTATGGAAAATTGATCAGTGTTTGGTTGTGCATATCTTCTCTATATGCAAACACCTTGGATGTATACATGATTTTCATTGCATATATTTTCTATATGCTAGCTCCGGAATGTATACATGCCTCTTTATGCATATCTTCTCTATATGCGTGCTTGATTGAAGAAATGATTCACCTATCTTTTCTATATGTCAACCTGTGTAACTTGACTTGCTTATTCATACATATCTTATCAATATGCATATGTCGATGACTTATTGATGTTACACACATATCTTTCTATATGCTGAGCTGTTAAAATTATTATGAAACATGTTCATATCTTCTTTATGCGCACTGATTGGTTGTATCGTACTTCATGCTTAGATTTTGGTATTGTTGTTGTGTGCTTGTATATTATGAACTGAACAGGTTTGATAAGTGGGTATTATTGATGACTCTTGCCACTACCCCGCCAAGGTTAGCCATGATACGTACTGAGTACATGTGGTCGGTTATATTCATACTACTCTTTGCACTTAATTGTGCATATTCAAGAGTCGAATGCAGCTGAGTATTGAGAGTTGCTGCTATAGCGGTTGAGACCTGAGATAGAGCTGCTTCTTGATTGTAGTCCCTAGTGTCTCTGTCTATCTTTCATTACTGTTATTGTTTCAGACAATACGTTGTATTAGTAGACTTTTATTCATATATTAGAGCTCATGACTCAATATTACTAGTTTCTAGGGTTTTGTTGTATGGATTTGCTATTTATCTTTGATTGTTCGACTTTCAGACTCACTATTCTACATCTGTTATTATTTTCTGCATTATTTTATAATTCGCTTGCCTAGCAAGTGGAGTTGCACGTCATCACGACCGGTGGTAGTTTTGGATCATGACAGAAGGAACTAGACTTGTGATTACCATAAAGGCGATATGATAAACTATATGTTATTGGTATGAACAAGGTAGTAAAATATCGTACTAGATTCTGGATGGATAAAGGAATGTGCTAGATAGATTTAGATGACCTTAAGTCACAATGTGTCTCAAATAGATGGACGACATCAAGAGATAAATCCGTAAAGAGGGTGGCACGATTTTAAAATCTTTACCACGCGAAAAGTTAGAAAATGGATCCTTACCCGTTAAGAAAAATCTTAAGTATGAATTTTGTTAAATATTTGGAAACATAGAACAAGTTATATAGCATCACTTTAAGGGTTACGGTGAAACCTTCGTTCTAAAAGAACTATAGAGGATGTAGGAATGGAAGCAAATATATAGCATCTCAAGTATGAAATTGTTATTCAAATGGACGTCATCTAGAATGTGGGTTTAAAATGATATCATATAGTATTCTTAAAAGGGAATCATTAATGAAAGGTGCCACGGGGATCAAATGTAAAAGCATACATCTTCAAGGTGCATGAGGCTTCTAGAAGGAGCAGACGTATGCACGTAATTTACTTTACCACCGAAAATACCTTTAGTGGACTCGATCTTCTATTTGTCTAACTATGAAAATATGTGGATGACATGGCATACGTGATACATGTGAAAATGAGAAACTCGCCTTAGTGATAATACCATTTTCTATCCTTAATAGGCATGTTCATGTTTTGAGAATAAAGGCTTGAATTACTAGGAAATACCCGACTGAGATTCTTGATAGGCGAGTTTGTGGGTTGAAAACTATAGATATAACTTTGGCTAAAGTGAGATGACATAATCATGAATACAACCAAAGACTAAAATTCGAGGATGAATGTATCTAAGGGAGAATGTAAAGTCCCATAAATTTTTACAATAAATACGGGTGAGTTTTAAGCTTAAAAGTACAATTTAAGTAAAACTCCAGCCACGTGGGACCCACCTGAGGGTAATGCGGGCGTTAGGATACTTAGACATCACCATAATGCAAGTGGTTGGGTATAGGTTGGATGGCCAAACACATAATGCATCAAAATTTTGGACTAAGGATAAAATTGGAAGCCCCAGCCAAATCGGGGCCTTCAATTATGGCCGGATCAACTGTGACATTGTAATTATCCGACCGGTCATTTTGTATATTTGAGCCTATTTTGTATTGGATGCTTCATGTATGTGTGTTTTTTGTTTGATGATTTGCGGGGGTTGGTTAGCTTGGTTTCGAGAAGGTTTGAGAGGGATTGGAGACACTTTGTCTTATTTTGGAAGCTTAAGTAGATGACCTCGGATTGGTAATTTGATTGGTTCCAATAGGTTTGTATGGTTGTTTTAGACTTAGACGTATATCCGGATTTGGATTTAGATGTTCCAAGGATATTTTGGCTCTATTTGCCGAAAGTTGGCAATTTTTAGAGGTTTGGAGAGTTCATATATGATGTTCTAAACGTCAATACCACACAAGAGGGGGGGTGATTTGTGTGGTACTCAATTTTTCGCTTAAACTGCTTCTGGAAGGACCTGGTTCTTCTAGGTGTACTTATTACTACTGTTTGCGGAATTAAAAGTACATAAAATAAAAAACACAGAGATTTTACGTGGAAAACACCTGGCTCAAAAGGTGAAAAAACCACGACCTACTACTCAGTAGGATTTTCCCAAACTTCCACTAAAATCACTGAGTCAAAACTGCATTTACAAAACTCTTTGTAAACCTAAGGATTAACTCTGATCCCGTTGTAGCAACCGGCCTCTAACTGCTGCGACAACTTCAAGTTAACTCTAACTTGAATACTCAAAATACCTATTATAATTGCTTCTAGATAAAGATGAAAGGTACAATATGAAACACCTACTACAATTGAACTAGAAATAAAGAAAGACACATAAAACTCTTTATGGAGCTGGTTCTTCAATCTGGTTCATGTAGCTTCTGGTTTGCACACTTGAATCACACACGAACTGCTTGCAAAAAGCCTTGCTATTTTGCTCCCAATTCACGTTTAACTTCTGCGTTTTTGTGCAACACTTTAATGTGAGAACATCCTGCAATTTATAGAGTTAGTAGATGAAGAAATAACTAGAGTTCTGATGCAACTCTTCCTTGGTGGAAGAGTTCTAGTTGATTTCAACTTCTAACTCCTTCCCTATCTTGGATAGTGTTCTCTTTGATTAAGGAGTCCTTCTCCTTATCAATTATGCAACCTTTTCGATCAGGAGATATTAAATACACCAAGTTAAGCTTATCTCCTTCACGTGCAACCAACATGCTTGAATCTGCCCGTTTTTGTGAACCTGAGGGATAGACCACTGGATGGACCTGGTTCATCATGAGTTCCTTTGTCAGTCTTCAAAATTAACCTTTACTTGGGCCAACAAATTCCCCCTTTTTGATGATGACAAACACTGTGCTTTTCATACACTTAGGCCCTGCCAGAACTCAGCTCAATATCAACACAATGTTAGAAACATTTTTCCTTTATATCACTTATCATCAAGAACCAGGTACATTAGGTTATAAACATCACTGTTCAAAGGGTAAGCATCACTTGTTTAAAGCACAACCTTTTTCCCCCTTTTGGCATCATCGAAAAGTTACATAAAAAATGTGAGATAACCAGATTTTAAAGCTTACTCATGGCCACTGGGGCTACTTCAAATGCAAACATGGATAAATCATCATAGATCAAGCTAAGAAATTTAACCATCAAAGAAATATAAATAAACAGTTAGAGCAAAAGGCAGTGAATTTCATTGATGATTGATAAGATTCTACCACAAAGCATAAGAAGAAATAAAAATACTGAAAACATGAGCAAAAGAAACAAAATCCCGAATTGGGTCACTGGTTGATCTACACTAGGTTAGGACTTAAGGCTTGGAAGAGGTAGGGGCTGGGTTATTTTCTTGGAGAAGTTTCAGCATGTCTTGAAGAATTCCATCATTCTTCTCCTTTTCCCTTGCAAGTTCAGTTCTGAGAACATCTCTCTCAGATTCTACCTCAACCAATCGTGTCTTCAGCCTTGCTATCTCAATATCCTTTGCCTCACTCTCCTGTACCAAGACTCTGACTTTGCTATTGATAGGTGTCTTTTTAGATGAACCGGGTTCATTAGGAATGACATTGACTTCATAATCGCAAGCAAGCAGAGTATTAACCCCGAAATAATCCTTGCTTGTACCTTGAAATGTGCAAGCACAGTTGTGAGAATGAAACCATAGGGAATGGCATGAGTTTTGGTGCCATTGATAACCCTATCAGTAGGTCCGCAAGGGTTTCCTATTCAGATGGAACGGGTTCATCTATATTTTTGCCAAGTTGAACCAACCCCTCAACAGCTTCGCCAGACCCACTTCCCCCTGTTTTGCTCACACACTCTTCTATTTCACTAAATTCCTCTCCCCAAACAACCATTGCACCAGTTTCTTTTATTATACCAACAGGAGTGGGTGAAGAATCAGCCACTCTTGTCCCCTTTCCCCTCACAGTACTCCTAGTGCCCTTGCTCTTTTTTTTTCATTTTTACCACCAACTTCTCCAGATTATATAGACTCTATACCTGCTATACATCCTACAAATCTATTCTCCAAATTTGCAGCAACTTTAGAAATTGTCTCAAGAGAAACTTTAGAATCAGAAGATACCTGTTCAGTTTTGAAAGACCTAGTTTCTTCCCCCTTAGTAGCAGACTTAAATGAATCTTCAGATTTCTAGGATTCTTCTTCCCTACCTGCTTGCAATTGCTTGTTTATTTTCTTGATCTACTCTCCTTCACCGACAATCTTACGAGCCATTATCTTTACGCTACTTTTCTTAGAGATTGGTGTTGTAGAAGGTGTGGAAGTGGTTTCCTGTGGTGGTGATGAAGGATTTTCAGAGGTGTTTGACATATCTAGGCTAGGGTATGGAAGAGAAGAGAATTAGATTGTGTTTGGAAGATGAAAGAAGAATGAGAGTTTTTGACGGCTTGAGAGAGATGAAGTAAGGAATACACTAAAGCTGATCAATATACAGGGGAATCATTGATGGGGTAATTACAGCTTTTCAGACTCTTAGAAGTTTTAATCAAACTGAAATTCAGCTTTGAAGAGACATTGGAGTGTATCCCTAGAATCTAGGTACTTCCATTTGGTTGGGACTCTTTTGAACGGGACTGGTTCACTTGTAACGGATATGTCCAAAAGGAGTTTGGTCTTTGGTAGGACTCTCTGCTCATGATCCAAATATAGTTATTTCAAATTATGCAGAGTGTAGAAAACATACCATGTTATCTTGATGAACCAGGTTCTTCACTGATAATTCTCTTGTGTGAGTCTAAATTTGCCAAAATAGAGAAAATATCATTAGAGATTAATGAGTCATTTTAACACATGGCACAAGAGTATACTATGAAAAGTATGAGACTGAGCAAGAATTAATCTAATTATACACAATTTATAGACTTTCTAACCAAAAAAAATTTTTTCATTTTTTTTTTCGTTTAACCTTGAACTGGTCCTTTTAGGTGATCTTAATCATCCCTAATTCCAACCTGTTCCTCTCAAAGTGATCTCTACTTAAGACTTTTGTGAAGATGTCAGCAATTTGCTTGTCAGTAGCACAAAATTCCACAGTGATCAAGCCTTTCCCATAGTTGTCCCTCAAAAAAATAGTGCCTAACATCTATGTGCTTAGTTCTATTATGATGAACCGGTTTCTTTGTCATACTAATAGCACTAGTGTTATCACAAAAAAAATAGGGATGCAACCACATCAATTCCAAAGTTCAATAATTGTTGGTTGATCCACAACAATTGAGCACACCATGAAGTAGCAGCAACATACTCAGCTTCAGCAGTAGATAAGGCCATTGAATTTCGCCTTTTTGGTAGCCTATGACACAAGACATGAACCAAGGAAGTGTGCCATACCTGGGTTGCTCTTCCTATCAACTAGAAAACCTGAAATCGAGCACAAAGACCTACACTGCACACAATGTCAGGTCTGCTAGTAGTGAGATATAAAAGAGAACCAATCATTCCCCTATACAACTTTTGATCAACAGATGAACCAGGTTCATCTATAGCCAATTTTGTGGATGTTGCAATAGGAGTGTCAATTTCTTTGGATGTTCCTTCCTATTTTTGTTACTGAGGAATAGGTTCATGGACAAGTTCCCTCGAGGTTTGAGGATCAGTTCCTCTCTAGTCAGTTCCCCCTGTCATGTTGCCTTGGGTAGAAGAACCTGTTCCATCACATGTTCCTTCTTCTGTTGCAGCTTCAGTCTGGGCTGCGATATCATTTAAATTTCTTACCAGCCCAATTGCTTCATCTTCATGTTCCAGCTTATCAGAAAGAATGTTAGTTTTAAATAACATATACATTTTTTCTACACACATAGTTCTTTTACTGTATATCTTATAAGCTTTACCATGTGAAGAATATCCCAAGAATACTCCCTCATCACTTTTGGGATCATACTTACCTAGGGAGTCTTTGCCATTATTGTGCACAAAGCACTTGCATATAAATGCCCTAAGATGGGATATATTTAGCTTTCTCCCTTTAAGTGACTCATAGGGAATCTTCTTAACAAGAGATCTAGTCATGCAACTATTTATGATGTAGCATGCAAAAATTCAGCAAACTTAGCATTTTCAAATTCAGTTCCGTGGTAGACCTAATTGATGCAAATTGATTACCTAGTTGTTTCTGAGTTTTTCTAACAAAAGAAGTAAACATGTCAGATGCTTCATCTTTAGATGTTAAAAAAATAATGTCCAAGTAATACTAGAGTAATCATCAACAAGCACCATCACATATCTTTTACCACATCTGCTTAATATTCTCATTGGACCACAGAGATCCATATGGACCAGTTCCATCGTTCTGGTGGTACTTACCACTTTCTTGCATTTAAAAGAGGATCTTACCTGCCTCCCCCTTGCACAAGCCTCACAAACTTTGTCTTCCTTGAACTTGATGTTAGGCAGCCCTATCACCAGGTCCTTGGAGACTAATTTGTTGAGTTGACTCAGACTTGCATGTCCAACTCTCTTGTGCCAAAGGAGGGGATCATTGTCCAACACACTTAAGCAAGTGAGTTCATTTTCTGAAAGTGTGGACAAATCTACAATGCATGTATTGTTTACTCTTTTTCCCTGCAAAACAATCTTGTCAATGGTAAGATTAATCACAAAATATTTGGTAGTGGTGAATGCTACCAATTTACCTTTATCACATAATTGTGATACCCTGATTAGACTGTACTTTAGGCCATCTATCAAGTAGACATTCTCAATAGAGTGATAAACAGTCTTACCTACCTTTCCAACCCCAATGATCTCACCTTTCTTCCCATTTCCAAAGGAGACATTACCTCCTTTGAGGTCCTCAAGTGAAAGGAACTGGTTCTTGCTTCCTGTCATATGCTTTGAACAGCCACTATCCATGTACAATATTTGGCTGCTCCCTTTCACTTGGACCCATAAAAGGAAATCAGGGGTTAGTCCTAGGAACCCAAACTAGTTTGGGTCCCTTTCTATAGGCAAAAGGGTGAATCAGATTCTTTTTAGCCCAACCTGGCAGCCTATTTTTCCCTTGAACAAATTCTTTATTCTTTTTACTAGCCTTTTCTTTTGCAATACATTCAGATTTATAGTGACCAGTTTTACCACAGTGTGTGCAAATTATGTTCTCAGGAAGTGTGAGGTACTTACTTTTAGGATCCCACTTAGATGCAGGGGTCCCATAGCCAAGTCCTCGCTTATTGCTACTATGGTGTTCGTGTAGCCATGAAAGTGCATCGGAGGACCTATTCCATTTACAGGTTCTATCTAGCTCGTGCTTAACCTTGTTTAGATCCTCCTTAAGGACTCTTATCTGCTCATCTCTTTTGTACAACTCATCTTTCATTTTTCCTACATTTTCTTCTAAAGTGAGTTGTGTGTGATCAGATTCCTTTTTACCAGCTCCTAATTTCAATTTTAGATTTTCAGATTTGAGCTCTAGGACTGTGGTGTCAAGTTCATGAACCTGGTTCTTCAACTCAGCATTTTTACTATCACTTACACTAGCCCTAAGTTCCAGGTTTTTGCACTTAGCTTTCAGAATCACACACTCCTTAGACATCTGTTTGTTTTCATTGTTTATAACTTCAAGTTCATCAATGAAATCTAGAAGTAATTCAGATAGACTTTCTTTAGACAAAAACTTAATCTTGTCTTTAAGATGAATTATACTTACCTCAGATTCCTCATCGGATTTCCCATTGCCATAAGTGCTTGTTCATCTCCATCTTCGTCTTCTGAGTCATCATCTGAGCTTTCACCCCAAACAGCAACCATAGCCTTTGTTGATCCTTTGTTCTTCTTGGGATGAACCTGTTCCTTCTTCCTGTTCCTTCGTTCACCTCTTTCCTTCTTCCATTCAATTTCCCATTGAGGCAATTTTTAATGTGGTGATCAGTCTTCCCACACTTGTAACACCCCTCATTGGTTTGTTTTTCAGGAACCCTTGGTTTGTTGTAGCTTCCACTTCTTGAAGGACCATTTCCTCTCATTAGGTACTTCTTGAAGTCCTTTGTGATCATGGTCATTTCATCCTCCTCTAGATTAGCACCTTCAGTGATTCTGAATGCCATGCTCCTTTCCTTCTTGGGTGCATCCATCTTCATGGTTTGTCTTCTAAGTTCATAGGCAGTGAGATTTCCAATTAGCTCATCCAACTTAAGAGTGGCAATGTTCTTTGATTCCTGAATAGCTGTGATTTTGCTTTCCCAAGAGATTGGCAGTACCCTTGTCAAAATCTTCTCAACTTTGTTTTCTTTAAGAATAACCCTTCCAAGAGATTTAAGTTCATTTGTTAGTGTTGTAAACCTTGTGTACATCTCCTGGATGGTTTCTCCTTCCATCATGGTGAAATTCTCATATTGAGAATATAGCAGTGTTCCTCTTGATCTCTTTACTTGAGGAGTTCCTTCATGAGCCACTTGTAAAGTGTCTCATATCTCCTTAGCAGTGGTACAGCTTTGAATTCTACTGTACTCGTCTGGACCAAGTCCACACACAAGCCATTTCTTGGCCTTTGCATTCTTTTCCCACTTCCTCAAGTCTTCAGCAGTACAATCAGTTCTTGTCTTTGACACATCCACTCCTTCAGCATTCTTCTTTGTAGTTGCCAGAGGACCATCAGTGACTATGTCCCAGAGTTCATAGTCTTCTCCTATGATGTGATCTCTCATCCTGTTTTTCCACCAAGAGTAGTAGTGGCCATTAAAGAGTGGAGGCCTATCAGTGGATTGCCCTTTCCAGTTTCCAGGTGGTGCGCTCATCTTGATCTGTTCCTAAGGTGTTAGCCTCTTCAAGGATAACCTGCTCTGATACCAATTGATATTCTAAACGTCAATACCACACAAGAGGGGGGTGATTTGTGTGGTACTCAATTTTTCGCTTAAACTACTTCTGGAAGGACCTGGTCTTCTAGGTGTACTTATTACTACTGTTTGCGGAATTAAAAGTACATAAAATAAAGAACACAGAGATTTTACGTGGAAAACACCTGGCTCAAAAGGTGAAAAAACCACGACCTACTACTCAGTAGGATTTTTCCAAACTTCCACTAAAATCACTGAGCCAAAACTGCATTTACAAAACTCTTTGTAAACCTAAGGATTAACTCTAATCCCGTTGTAGCAACCAGCCTCTAACTGCTGCGACAACTTCAAGTTAACTCTAACTTGAATACTCAAAATACCTATTACAATTGCTTCTAGATAAAGCTGAAAGGTACAATATGAAACACCTACTACAATTGAACTAGAAATAAAGAAAGACACATAAAACTCTTTATGGAGCTGGTTCTTCAATCTGGTTCATGTAGCTTCTGGTTTGCACACTTGAATCACACACGAACTGCTTGCAAAAAGCCTTGTTATTTTGCTCCCAATTCACGTTTAACTTCTGCGTTTTTTGTGCAACCCTTTAATGTGAGAACATCCTGCAATTTATAGAGTTAGTAGATGAAAAAATAACTAGAGTTCTGATGCAACTCTTCCTTGGTGGAAGAGTTCTAGTTGATTTCAACTTCTATCTTGAATAGTGTTCTCTTTGATTAAGGAGTCCTTCTCCTTATCAATTATGCAACCTTTTCAATCAGGAGATATTAAATACACCAAGTTAAGCTTATCTCCTTCACGTGCAACCCACATGCTTGAATCTGCCCGTTTTTGTAAACCTGAGGGATGGACCACTGGATGGACCTGGTTCTTGTCTGAGTTCCTTTGTTAGTCTTCAAAACTAATCTTTACTTGGGCCAACAATATATTTGACCGGAGGCTGACTTTGATGATATCGTATTTGGATTGATGTTCCAAAACTTGGAATATGTTCATTCTGTCATTTGGAACTCGTGTTCAAAGTTCGGATGTAATTCGGAATGGTTAGGCTTGAATTAAACGCTTGGTTTGAAGTTCGGAAGTTCTTGAACTTAAGAGTTATGTAACGTGAGTTTTGATGTGTGATTCGTGATTTTGGATGTTATTGTGATGTTTTAATCCTGGAGTACAATTGTATTAGGTAATCGGACTTGTTGGTATGATTGGTCGGGGTCCCGAAGGACGCGGATGTGTTGGTTTTGGTGCATCACACTTGTGGAGGTTTGATTGCAAGTGCGGAGGATGGTCTCTTTTGTAAAGTAGGTTGATCCTGTGAAGGGTCGCTTTTGTGGAAAAGGGGCGCAAAGTTGCACCTGCAGAGTTAGTGTGTGAGCCTGCGAGGATGGGCAGGTTGAGGAGTTGCATAGATGCATATTTTAGTGTCGCACATGCAGTTTCGTAGATGCGGAAGATTTGGCCACAGGTGCGAAGGCGGGCTGAGTATGTGACCGTTACAGATACGAGAATGGACTCGCAAAAGCGTCATCGCATTTGCGATGGATTTGTCCGCAGATGCAAAAATCATTGGGCAGACTTATATTTCGAGGGTTTGGTATATTTTTTTTATTATTTGGAGTTTTGGAGCTCGGCTAAAGGAGAGTTTTGGATAGTTTTTTCATCACTACTTTGAGGGAAAGTATTTTCTACTTGGACTTGATTATGTATCTCAATTCCCCATAAATTTGTGCACTTGGAACATGGATTTGAAAGAGGAAAATTGGGGGTTTTACCTACAACTTAAGAGGATCAAATTTGGAAATTTGAGGGTCGATTTGGACTTGGTTTGGGATCTAATCATATATTTGGACTCGTGGAGTGATGAGTAGTCAGGATCTACCATTGGATTCTTGTTTTGACCATGTGGGTCTGGGTTGACATTTGTTGACTTTTTTTGAAATTAAATAAAAATTCAAGCTTTTTATTATTTAGAATTGATTCCTATAGCTTTATTTCATGCTATTGAGTTGTTTTTGGCTAGATTAGAGTCGTTCAGAGGTCGATTTGTGAGGGAAGGAATTTATGTAGTATTAATTTGTCTAGTTGAAGTAAGTATTTTGCCTAGCCTTAGTTTCTTGAATTGTTGATGATGTCTACGTGCCGAGGGTGATGCATATGTGGAGGATAGGCATCTATGTGTGCATCAGGTTTATATCCATGCTCGGATAGTGCTTAGGCTATGTTATGCCTTGTATTGAATACTAAGCTTTTTCTATCATGATATAGGTTCATACCCTTTCGTGAGCTACTTGAATCATGCTAGAGATCATACATAGGCAAATTTCCTGTTTAACCATGATAGTTGCTATTTTGTGGCGGCATAGTCTGAGATATGGTAGTACACTGCGCACATGCACACACCTTATCATGCCACTTCTATGTCCATGAGTTCGCGATTTGATATCCATCGTTAGTATACATGTATTCTTGTATGTTTTCTGTATGATATGGACTGGATTGATAGCACGTGCGTGGTCCGTGCGGTTTGAGTTATGATAGAACTTGAGTGGTCGGTTGTTATGTTATGGCACATGAGTTGTCCATGTAATGTGTGGATAAGGATCCATCCCCCAAGGGTCGTCTTCTCATGTTTCTCTCTTGATGACGTACACGCGATATGAGGCAAACAAATCAATATTTGTTTTTTGCATCTCTTCTCTATTTGCAAACACCCTGGGTGTATAGATGATTTTATCGCATATATTCTCTACATTCTAGTCTTGGCATGTATACATGCCTCTTTATGCATATTTTCTCTATATGTTGTTTTGACTGGAAAGTGAAGGCACGATATATATCTTCTCCATATTAACACCTATGCACATTGATTTTATTATTAATGCACTTCTCTATATGCTGACATTGATCATCCTTTGGTGATAAACCATATCTTCTCTATATGCTAAGTTGTTAAACTGTTATAAGACTTGCACATATTTTGCCTATATGCACTAATTTGGTTATGCTTGTATTTCATACGTAGTTTGGTACCATTGTTGTATTCTTATATATTTATGAACTGAGTAGGTTGTTAAGTGAGTATCATTAGTAATTCTTGTCACTACTACCTCGCCGAGTTTAATCATGATACTTACATAGTACATGGGGTTGGTTGTACTCATACTATGCTTTGCAGTTAACTATGCAAATTCTGGAGTTGGATCCAGTTGAGCCTTATGAGCAAAACTGTTTACTGTGTTTTGGAGAGTGAGGTAGAGATGCTTCCTGATTGCAGTCCCTGGTGTCTCTATCTATGTTTATTTACTGTTATTTCTGATTCAGACAGTATTTGTGTATTTCGAACTTTTATTCATACTGTAGAGTGTAAAGCTCATGACTCAGTGTTACTAATTCTGGGGAGTTGTATTATGATTTAACATTATCTATGGTTATTTGTCTTCAGACATATCTATTCTATAATCCGTTATCATGCTTCGTTATTATTTTATGACTGGACTGCCTAGCAAGTGTGTTAGGCGCCATCACGATCGGTGGTGGTTTTGGATCGTTACAAGTTGGTATAAGAGCACTAGGTTAGATAGGTCTCACGAGTCATAAGCAAGTATAGTAGAGCATTGTGGATCAGTACAGAGACCTCTATACTTATCTTCGAGATGCTACAAGGCTATTAGGATAAACTTCTTTGCTTTTATTCTCTATTGTGCGGATTTGTTTATCATGAAGTTTGAATTTTTTCACTTATTTTCTCTCATAGATGGTGATGACATGTTCATCTGGTACAGCTAAGCAGGCTCCAGTATCCCGGGCTAAGGCCACGAAAGGCTGGGGTCGAGGTAGAGGCAGGGGTGGAGCACGCGTCACGGTTAGAGGTCCTTGCTAGATCCGCTACCATGGAGCTACCAGTAGCTTCCGTTCAGGAGAAGATTCCCAATTTTGTTAAGTCGGTGAGACCAACTCAGGCTCCGAAAGGACCTATTGCAACACCTGGACATCAGGAGACTTTGGCTTAGATTTTGTGTGTGTATACGAGTTTAGCTCAGGCGGGCATGATCCCCGTTTCTCCAGCTACCTTTTAGGCTGGGGGAGGAGCCCAGACTCCTTTCGCACATACACCAGAGCAGCTAACTCATGGTTATCTGACACCAGAATTCTTCCTGTGCATCCAGTTGTTGCGGTTCGGCCCAAGATTAGACCATCATTGACTGCTAAGGAGCAGAAGAGGCTAGAGATATTTTAGGGAGTCCATCCTCCTCATTTTAGGCTGAGCCCCACCAACCTATCCTCTACCTCTATGACGACCTCTCATTGATTGTCTCCACCTCTAACTATCTGGCTACCACCTCGGGCTACCTAACCCCCCGCCTCTAGCTGGTTGTGCGGGTGGTAGAGCAACCACTGCCGGAATCATGGCACGAGTACCCTGCTGTGGCATGGTGCTCCTCAATCTAGGATAGTACCTCCTGATATGACCTTCATCTCCGCACTCAAAGCAACCTCCAACTGGCGTAACTGTGAAGTCTGAGACTGTCTTGACGACCCGAGTGACCATCATAGTAACTCTATAGTAGTGGTGCACTAATAGGAGCTGAAGGTGCACTGAATACTGGTTGCTCGAAATTAGACCCATACGCACTTTGACCACCTGACAAACCATTAGATACCTGAAGTGTTGACTGAATCGGCTTGATAGGATGGCCTCTACCAAATGAACCCCTACCTCCAGATGAGGCACCAGTGAAACTACCAAAATGACAAGGCCTCTTCTTAGATGTTGCCTCTCTACTCTGACCATGAATCCTCTCGATCCGCCTAGCAATCTCCATTACCCAGGTAAAATAAATATCATCCTCGGTCTCTCTGGCCATCTGTATCCTGATGCCATAGATAAGGACATCTATGAATCTCCTCATGCTCTCCCCCTTAGTAGGGATAAACTAGCTGCAAGGCATGATAAATCCACAAATCTGGTCTCATACTGAGTAATGGTCATGCTACTCTGCTGAAGGCGCTCAAACTAACTACAGAAGTCCTCTCTTGAGTGAAGGGGATAAACTTCTCTAAGAAAAATTGCGAGAATTGAGCCCAAGTAACATGAGGTGAACCTGCTGGCCTACCCTAAACATACACCTGCCACCACCTCTTAGCAGAACCATGCATTTGAAACACAGTGAAGGAAACTTCATTGGACTCCACTATACCCATGTTGTGCAATATCTCATGGCAACAGTCCATAAATCTTGGGGGTACTTAGAAGGTGTACCACCAAAGTGAGGGGGAAACAACTTGGTGAACTTGTCCAACCTCTTCAACCCCTCAACTGACATCGCGGGTCTCCCCTCCCCCCCCCCCCCCCGGGCTGTGTAGTAACAATAGGCTGAACTGCCCCAAATGGTAGAGGCAGTCTGGGCTCCTCCCCCAGCTTGAGAGACGAATGGTGCCATAGGGAAGACACCGGCTTGTGCCATACTCTTCATCAGGCCAACCATGTGGACTAGGGCGTCTTGAAGCATTGGGGTAGTAATGAACCCCTCTAGGACCTGAGCTAGTCCAGATGGCTCAGTCAAAACAGGGATCTCGTCATCCTTCTCCATCCGAGGCTCCACAACAGGTGTTGTTGCGCGTGCTCTAGGCTGAGCTTTGCCTCTTTATCTAGCTCTACCTCGGGCCCGACCACTACCCCTGGTAGTGGCTACAACCTGAGGCTCCGGCTTCTGATTAGCTGCAAATGTCATACGTGCCCTCACCACATGTGAGAGAATAAGATAAGAATGATTCAAATTCTGATAGAGAAAGAAATAAAGTGAGGCCTAGGCAACCTAATGCTCTAATACCAACTTGTCACGACCCAAAATCTCAATCACGGGGGCTTGATGGCGCCTAACATCCGCTTGTTATGCAAGCCAACATTAGCTAAACCATTAAGCAATTAACAATTTAAGAGCAAAATATTGAGAGAATAAGACCGAAATACTTTGAAATATATAATAAATTTTATAAACAATACTGTCTAGTCTAATCCCAGAAACTGGTGTCACAAGTACACGAGCTGCTAGAATATTATAAGCAGAGTCTGAAATAAAATACAGCTGTCTGAAATAAAGTAAACAACAATAAGGTAGGAAGGAGACTTCAGGTTCTGCGAATGCTGTGCAGCTCTACCTTAAGTCTCCTAGTAAGAACGGATTCGAGCAATCTCTACTAAGCGTCGCTGGGACCAACACGAGGATCTGCACAAAAAGTATAGAACTGTTGCATGAGTATAACCGATCTCATGTACTCCGTAAGTGCCGAGCCTAACCTCGATGAAGTAGTGACGAGGCTATGACAAGACACTCACTATAAACCTGTACGGATTTAAGTAGAAAAGCAATAACGCAGTAAAGGAATAGCTAATTAACATGACAAATCCGAGATTAGAATGAAACAGAGGACCCCGAAAATTTAGAGGTAAAAAATCAAACCATATTCATAATATCATATAAATTTTCCCCTTTACAGCTTGTTTGGATGGTTGTGGCCTATTTTATTGTATCGTTTGTTACTTTAAATACAATGCTTGTTTTGATTGTTACTTAAATTTTATTGTATCGTATCGTTAAATTCATCGTTACGTAATGAAGAAAAGTGCTACTTTGTGGAATGACGGATTTGGTATGGTGGCGTCATTACCTTACCTTTTTCTCCCATCTTGCCCTTTCTTATTATTAAATAATTATATTTTATCCTTTACTCTACTTTTAATGTATTCTGCTCCATATTATAGGTGTTAAACGTGTGGGCCGGGCCGGGCCGGGTTGCTATTTTTTGGACCCGTACGGGTTACGGTCCGGGCCGGTTACGGATTGGGGCTTAACGGGTTTAACGGGTTCAGGTTCATCCGGGTAAAAATTGAACCGTAAGAGTTACGGGTTGAGGGGGCCGGGCCGGGCCGGGTTTAGTGTATTTTTTTTTTTTGTATTTTGTATAACTATTGTAAGTTATATTAATACAAAGTATTAACATAAAGAATACAAGGAAGATGGGGAAAAATTGCACTTATAAATTGCAAGTGCTACATTTATTTCAAAATTCAAACTTACAAATTGAAAGGTTTACATTTAACAACAAGTAAATTAACCAAAAAAGAGTAAATTCAAAGGTTTTGCATTGCCTTAGTAAGTTCTTCATAATCAATATGAACTGAGTGACCTTCTTCTGGAGTGTTAAATTCGGATGGGTTACCATGTGTTAATATATCTCCAAGTTCCTCGTCTTCTGGGCTATCAACATCTTCACGTCCTTGATTTCTTCGTTCCGATCTAATCCAATCTCTGAAACATACTAAAACTTCCAAAGCATTGCTTCCCAATGAGTGACAGGTGTCTCCAAGTTGTTGTCTTGCTTGGCTAAATGCACTCTCCGATGCAACAGTAGAAATTGGCACATTCAGCACGTCCCGAGCCATAGCGAAAAGAATAGGAAATTGCTTTCCATTCTCATGCCACCATCCCAACGGTGAAAATTCCTTTGTGCGAGGCTCTTTTTGCTTCTGCAAGTAGAATTGAAGTTCATCAATGTTCCTGCTACTGGTTTGAGTGTTAGAAAATGTAGAAAAAATATTAAAACTATCAAGGCCTTCTTCATCATCCACAGTAGCAGAAGTGCTACAGTGCATAGTGGGATTAACATTGCTTACAGTACGAGCAACATCATCAATTATATTTGCATAATAATTATATAATTGTTGTAAATAATCATTTAGCTTGTTCATAGAAACATATAAATCTGGGGTTTCAGTTGGTCCAATCTCCATATAAGTATATAAAGCATTCATTAATTGGTGACAATCAGACATCTTAATAGAAGGATTTAAAACAGCACCAATTAAGTAAATCGGAGGAATTGGAAAGAAATATTTTTTGAATTTTGCTTGCATTTTTTCCACAACATCCTTATATTGTTCTTTCTTCTTAAATTCAAAGAGTAGAAAAGAAATTTCAGTTATATGTACTAAAGCCATAGTAACAGTAGGGTAATATGCTCCAGAAAACTCAACAGTAGCTGTATAAAATTTATGTAAAAATTTAACAACATCATTAATGACCTCCCAAGTACTAGTTGTTAACATACGGTTTGGATCAGTACAATGCACATTAGCAACTTCAGTTATTGGGAATCTATATTTGTAGCAACATTTTAAAAATATACATATATATATAATTCCATCTAGTAACAATTTCGTCTGGCATGAATCTGGGTTTAAGGTTATACTGGACACACTTATTCTTAAATTCCTTTATTCTAGATTGTCTATTATTTCCTTGAATAACACCAACTGCTCTTCTAACATGAGTAATCTCAGTTGAAAATAAATCAAGGCCACTTTTAATAATTAAATTATAAACATGACATGCACACCTAACACGAAAAATTTCATCAAGAGGTGGTTGCAAATGCAGTTTTAATATTGAAATTGCGGCATTATTGTTAGAAGCATTATCAAAAGACATACACAATACTTTTTGCTTGAGATTATAAAATTCAACAACTTTACAAATATTACTACTTATGAACGCAGCAGTATGACTCTGATCGTCATCATATCTAAAAGCGATAATACGTTTTTGTATACAAGTAGTATCATCTGTCCAATGACATGTAATTGTCAAATAATCATTTTCATTAACAGCATGGCCAATATCAGAAGTTAGAGAAACTCTACAAGGAAGGTGGCTAAACAAATAACGTATGTATGTTTGATATTGTCCATGAAGTCTAAAGATATCAGCTCTACAAGTACTTCTAGGGATACCTTTAAATAAAGGATTGTAAATCCTTTGAATATACATAATAAGATATGGTGAAGAAGCAAAAGAAAAAGGTAGACAACCTAAAGCAATCATTTTTGCTAACTCCTCACGATCCTTCATTTTATCATATTTCAAAAGTCCTCCAGTAGTAGGGTTAATAGTTGTTTGATTTTCATCACCATCAGAACCCCATTCTATGGGATGTGCAATTCTCATATGTCTACTAAGCGTCCCAATCCCCCCTAAATTTCCTCCAGTCAAATGTTTAAAATCATCTTTACAAAGTTTGCATCTAACTCTGTCAGTACCTTGAATTATTTCAAAAAAATTCCAAACCTTACTTCTTTTTCTACGATTAGTAGTCGCAGCCACAGGTGGTCTACTACTAGTGCCACGACCACCACCCCTTGTAGCAACTCCAACACTACCAGCCCCAGCACTAGTAGGTGTAGCTGGTATCTCATCTTCCATTCCTAATTCATTATCTTCTATTCCAAAATCTTCTTGTAATTGTTCATAATCTATATTATCATTAGGCGATGTTTTGGAAACATGTATAAATGGGGTATTACTATTACTACCAGATGCTGAAGCACTACCTCTTTTTTTATTTCCCCTACCAGTAACTTTTCTACACGCTCTTTTAGCAGCATTCAACATATTGTAAAAATTAAAGTATAAGCTAAAATTAAATATGCAATTAAAATAGTAAATAAGAGAAAGAGTTGGAGGGAGTGCACCGAATTCAACAGTAAATTGAGCACTTGATTACGCAATTCCGATGTTACCACGAACAAACGTCAAGCAAGTATTTCAATTTTGAAGTTCAATTGTTCAAACTTCAAAATCCGAATGATAAAACACGATAAATTAAATTCAAGAAAAGAGAGCCAAATAAAATTAGAAGATGAATTGAAGACTTGAAGTCTTGAAAATTGGAGAATAAGAGAATGAGAGAAATTGAGATTGAGAAATGAGAGTTGAGTGAAGAAATGAAGAAGAGGGGGGGGGGGGTATTTATAGTTTTTGAGAAGGTTAATTTTGTAAATTGAAAAAGGGTTAAATTTTTTTTAAAAAAAGGCTATTTATGCAATTCTCCCGTTGGCTAATGGATCAATTCCAGGTCTGACCATTGCCAACGGTCAGTGGGCCCCACATAGTTCGAAAAATAAAAAAAATAAAAAAAATTATAGCCGTTGTATCGGGCTGGTCCGGGCCGGTTAAACCGGTAAGAGTTACTGTTCACGTGGACCGGGTTTAACCGGTCCGGTTAACCGTTTAAAAAAAGTAAACGGACCAACCCCCTCTACCCAGCCCACCCGGCCCCCTATGTACCGGGCCGGTCCGGTCCGTTTTAACCGGCCTTGGCCGGTCCGGTTCCGGGTCAACCCGGCCCGTTAGACACCCTTACTCCATATTCTATTTTTTCATAGTAATATTGCAAGTTTATTCTTCATATTTTTGGTGCATGATATCATGAAACGACGGCAAATAATACAATCTATAGAGACATTATACTGATCATACAATACCATACGATACATTATGAAACGTTATATTACAACAATCCAAACAAGCTGTTAAGTGTGGTCACTGATCTACTTAGTTTGTAGCAGATCCACCATAAATATGAATGCGTCATAAGAATCTTCAAACAAGATAGACAATATCACACATAATCCACAAAACATTCTATAATGGCTGAATATTGGACTTGCAGCAGCTAATCTCACACCTATCATATTTAGGTTACAATGTTTCTTTTTTTATAGAACCAAATTTGCACAATTTTTTTAACGATATTCACGGGCTCGGTTGATCCAAATTTGCGTGGAACAAATCCAATAAAGATAAAATCTTTCAAATTCTCAACTCAACATAATTTTATCAATTCGATTTATTATCTGTTTTTGTTTAAGAAAATCAGATTTTCTGCCCTCTATTTCCTCCTTTCATGGAGAACTGTCAGTCGTCGTCATCAATGGTACTCTGAAATGACGGAAAGCTCCCTCTAACATAGTCCAGATCAGGGGCAGTTAACGTCAAATTAGAAATATAGGAAAAGTATCTAAGAATAAAATATTACTATTACAATAATAATATAATAAGGTTGACAGTATCATCATAGAAGCAAAAGCGAGAAGTCCGTTTTCTTCTTTCCTGAGCCAATCGTTATTCAACTATTTTATGCCCAAAGAGGAATTAGGGTTTATTTCAGTTCAAGAACGAGCGTATCAGAAACAAATTATTTATTCGAAGCCGAAGCCTTGTGGTCAATTGCTAAAACCCTAATTCCTGAGTTGAATTGCTTGCTTCTGGAGCATATTTGATTGGAATTTGTGCTTGGCGAAGCTCACATTTACCTCTTGGATCTCTCTGTTTCATCGAGTAAGCTCCTTTTTCCTAGTTGAAAATTTTGCTCGTATTATGTCTTCCAACGGTTATATTGATGTTTAAATTCTGAGATCAAGACGTTTCCTTAGTGACAGAAATATGTTAAATGACTAGAGATTTGGAACGTCCACGTTGTATATTGTTTTAATGTTATTGAACTTTGGTGTGTATCCGAATTTTTTAGTACTGCGTATATTCTGTATGTTAAATTTGGGAACTTTGGTGGCGGAGGTTGTGAATGAATTTGAGAGGGGGCAGGAATTATCTACTTTGGTTGGTGTTCGGAGTTCAACTCTCCGCTTACCCTTTAGTAGTCTTATTGTTCTGGTAAGTTGCGCCATTACTGTGATGGCTATTGGTCAAAACTTAAATTGCTTGATCCTGTAATATTTGTGAAGTAATAGTCTGTAAATGTTGAATCTAGGCTGATAATCTGCTATTTCTTGGGAGACATCTCTGATAATTGAAGTTTGTAAGTATGAGATTTTGCTGTATGAGGAATGTGAGAATTGCTGTTAGCTGTTGAAAAGGAATACGGAAAGAAGAGATATGATTGGAAAATCAATTTTTGAATCATGATCACCAAGAGTTTGCACATCTACTTTTTGTTAGTGAGATATTTGCAGTGCAAAAAATCTCTGTCAGGAGTTGTTTAGTTGGTATCCCTTTTTGCATGTTTTGATAGGCATATTTCAAGCTTAGAATAAAACGTTGTAGTAATTCCACTGCTTAGATGATGTGGTATTTAATTTTTAGAAAGGAAAAAAAAATTATCAATCTTTTGCAATTGGGAACTATGTCATTGTTAATTTTGTATAAAATTTTGATGTCTTGATCGTTTGCAATTCCTGTCCTTGTGATTGTCTACAAAAAACAAGTAGCTTTCTCTCTTAATCTTTTCCTCTCTCTCTCTCTTTTTTTGGGGGTATTTTCCTGGTTTCCCCATTAACAATCTATTGGACATCCAGTACCACTTCCTTTTTTCATCTTTCTCTTCTGCCTTACCATTGTAGATGTGGACATCATTGCTTAAGTACAACATGCCTCCTTATTTATCTAAAAAAAGAAAGAACCTTCTACATCTTGTGAAAAGCGTAGTGCTGAATATTGAGTAACTTTTTGCCTACTTCATCTATTAGTAGATTTTGGTTTTCTTAGTTTTATTTTGGGAAAATGCATAAGTACCCCCTGTCCTATACCCGGATTCCCAACTACACACTTTACCTTTGCGGGTTTTTATTACCCCCCTAAACTATTATAAAGTGTATTATACACACTCTCTTGAAAGCATGTGAGAGGCAAAATTAAAGTTTAAAACTGATTAATTTATACAAGTGACAACTTTTAATTGAAAATTATATCATTATTTTAGACTTAATTAATTATTAATATAACTTAAACTAATACTATTTTTTTGTTCTTTTTGTAAATCCAGTCTCTTTTTTCTTTTTCACCGACGACGAATCCGACTCGCCGGAGCCATCTCCAACAACATCGACAATAAAATCCGCCGTTTTCCTGCAACTTTTTTTACCTGAAGAAATCACCCTCCCTCGTTGCGAGCTTCCAAATAGTACATACGATTCACCGGCGTCACACCTCCGTCGATTCCTCCGGCGACCGGAGAACCGTAAAACAGATTATTCAAGAACAAAATCTACCCATACCATTGCTAAATAAATTACCAAATCCACCAAGGCTGAGATCCAACGATGATGAGTCTAACACCACTGCCGGCAGCGAGTTTTTCACCATTACCGGCAACGACACCTCAACGGTGCTGCTTTGGCTCGGACTACGATTTCCGTTTACGAATTCACAGTTGGAAAATAATTATACATTCGCCGGCGACCATGTATATGAAACTAGAATATAATAAGAAAAACAGAATAAGAAAAAAAAAGAAAAAAGAAAAAGAATTATTAGCTGGCAGTGCGTGCACAACACTCTCCATCAGGAATCTGGTTGTCCAATTTTAAGGGTGTGTTTATTAAACTTTTTAATAGTTTAGAGTGGGTAATAAAAACCCCGCAAAGGTAAAGTGTGTAGTTGGGAATCCGGGTATAGGACCGGGGGTACTTATGTATTTTCCCTTTTATTTTATTCCACTTTTTTTGTCGAAGTATCGGTGGATGTCCCCTGTAAGACTTCCCAACCCCCCTGGAGGTGGAGCGTTAGAAACTGAAAGAATAGTTCTGTGTGAACCCACATTCTGAACTCTCTATTTAGCTTCACCAAAGAAGGTTGTAATTTTGTTCTGGTTTTAGCTTTGTTTTGTCGCGTTCATTTTCCCCACGCTTCATATTTTGGTTATGTTAGACCAGTAGAGCTTATGCAAAATGAGAGCATCAGGTAGCTTTTCTTTGGACAAGATACCAAAAAGGTTGATGAACCCTTTTAATACCTCCTGGTTCTGTATGGTGGTCCCAACATTACTGTTATATCTTTTAGTTTCTGCTTATTCAATCCATTTTGTGGAGGTCGAGTATTACGGTTGTAGGCTAGGAGGTAGTTGAGTCTCGCGTTACTTTATACCGTTGTGAGCCTAGTCTGGTAAGGTTTTAGTCTAAATAACTAGGGGCATTGCCATGTCTTAATACTTTCTCTTTTCGGTGCAAGATCTATTTACTAGCCATCGTTTCTGCCTTGTATTTTTTTCTGCAATTTATGTTCCTAATTTTCCTATGATCTCTACGGTGAAACTAATACTCTCTCCTTTTGTTTTTCTTATTATCTTGAGCCGAGGGTCTTTCGGAAACAGCCTCTCTATGCCTTCGGGGTAGGGGTAAGGTCTGCGTACATACTACCCTCCCCAGACCCCACTTGTGGGATTTTACTGGGTTGTTGTAGTTGTTGTTGTTTGTTTTAATTCCAGTGCTGTACTCTTGATGTTCCCAGAAAAGATAGTTCTGGACTTTTCTAACCTATCAACACTTTCCAGGAGATAATGCTGTACCTACGCACTTGTTGCTAATTGATGGATCCTGATTGCAAGAGTTTTGGAAGAGGTAAGACCCTTGCAGCATTTTGTTCCCGTTGAAACAGAATTGTAACGTACAGTCTTTTTGCATGTTGCCCTGCATTGACTACTGCAGACATTTGATATTGTGAGGGTCTTTATTTACATAGCTAGGTTCTGATTTACAGTAAAATGCTTGATTTCATCAGTATCTTGCTCAAATCTGCAGCTGGCTGATTTATTTGCTTTTGCAATCCTCGTTGTGTGGGCCAGTTATCTCTTTCCGGATGTAGAAATGATCTTTTACTGCTTTCTCATTTTTCTGTGGTTCTTCTTCAGCACAAGGAGGCATCTATCTTTGTTCATTTTGGGAGAAAGATAAAGGAGTAGTAATTCTAATGTTATCTTTGGGGCTTTACATGTGGCATAATTGTTTATCATAGAATAAGATTTTGTAGAAGTTTATATCACAAAACAATGTATTCTCAAGCATTTTCCTTCATCATCTGGATGGTGTTAGCTCTCAGATTAATATTCTTTGAGTTCGGGATCATTGTGACTATTATAAGCCAAAGTTGATTAAATCTTAGCAAACATAGTTGATATTTTAGTCACATGTGAGGTGATGGAAAGATACTGGACTGCTAAAGAGTATCAGGTTTCTCAAGGGGCTTAGATTTATCTATTGATATTCTGATGATGAATTAAAATGCAGGTTCTAATATTGTTCTCTTTAGAATGCCTATTGTTTTTAATTAAGAATTAGTTTATAACTGTTTTTGATATGGTCAAATTGCACCACCAGGGGCCAGAGAACTTACAGGTGCTGTGGATCTTATCAGTCATTTCAAATTGTTGCCTCATCACGAGTTCTTCTGCAAGAGGTCACTTCCGTTGTCTATTTCAGATACCCACTATCTTCACAATGTGGTGGGAGACACAGAAATTAGGAAAGGGGAAGGGATGCAGTTGGATCAGCTTATACAGGACACTTCCTTGTCAAGAGAGACGAGTTCCCGCATCCAGCCATTTGACCTAGATGTTCTTGGAGAAGCTTTTCAACTACGTGAAGCGGCTCCAGTTGTTCTGCCTCCTGTAAGAAATTTACTGAGTGAAGCTTGAGCGACAGTAGTTCATCTGTGTCAGCGTCTTTTAAGTAATGTTTTAACTTCTTTTTTTCTTTTTTTATAGTCTGAGAAAGGCATCCCAACTGTAGCTGGAAAATCTATAAGTGAGTCGAAAGACAAGGATAAGAAGCGTAAAAAGCACAAAGATAAGGACAAGGAGAAGGACAAAGAGCATAAGAAAAACAAACATCGGCATAAAGATCGAAGCAAAGACAAGGATAAAGAGAAAAAGAGAGATAAAAATGGTCATCATGATTCTGGTGCTGATCATTCGAAGAAACATCGTGAGAAGGTCTGCTACTGGCAAAACCCTGAGATATTCTTTTTTCCCTTCCCTTTTGATCCCCCTTTGTTGGAGCTATTTCTCCTTTGGTGACTCGAAACCCACGACCCTGGGGTTGTAGGTGGGGGTGCTGACCATCTGAGCAACCCCCTCTTGTCAACCTTGAGATATTTGGTGCAATGTGTTGATTCTTACTATACATGTCATATGCTTTTTTTTAATATGAAATAGTTTAGATGAATGGTTTAAAGAATAGCTCTTTCAAATTAATTTGCTAAATATTTGTCTTTTCTTAATAGAATTGTCTAAAGATGATAAAATTTTACTTTGTCGTTTGTGACATTTGAACTTTGCTGAAAGTTACTCTTGCTTGAGTTTCACTGGATCATATGATGCTATTGAGTTTGTTATCCTTTTGTGTTGTCATTGCCTTTATTGGATCGCAGGGAGAAAGTCAAGGACATAAAGGTTTATCTTTCTTGAAAAATGAGACCAGAACCCTGTGAAATGAACTGTTGCCCGTTTTTTTTGTTAATGAGGCAAGAAGTTGAGTTTGCTGTATGTTTAGACTGTTTAGTTTATTAAGACACTTTCACATCAGCATAAAACTCTTTCTTGCTGCTGCTGCTGCAGCTTTGATATGACTCAAGCTATCCTCTCTCTCCTAACCTATCGGGGTAACCTGAACTTTGAATTTGTTAACCTCATCGTTTTGTCAATGTACTGAATTAGATGAGAGGTTGACTTTGTAAATTTTTATTTGCGAAACTTGTTTTTTTTCCCTTGCCATTTATGTTCTTGTTCGGTGATGCTTATCTACCTTCTACTTGAGCTGCTAGTTGAAAATCACCAATATTTGCACGAGTTTAGGACTTTAACAAGAAGCAACAGTGGTACTCCACAGAATTGAAAGTGGTTGTATTTATAGCGGCGACTGATTATGATATTTTAATTGATCTCAGAAAAGGAAGCATGATGGAGAGGATCTTAATGACGTTCACAAACACAAGAGAAGCAAGGTAGAACTGAATGATTTTGAATTCATATGGTTTTTGAACAACTTTATTGAAGTGTTTTCCTTGGAGCTATATTTTGAAAAAATATTTATGCGAGAAAAATGTATGGACAGTCATTTGTTTTGGTTGGAATTGTGAGAGTGTAAGTTAGTGTACTCCCTCCGTTTCAATTTATATGAGGTAGTTTCACTCGGTACAGAGTTTAGGGGGAAAAAAGACTTCTGAAACCTGTGGTGTTAAAAGCTTAAGGGATACAAAACGTTGTGGGGCAATGTGTGTGGCTAAAAAGCTTTTCATTAAGGGTAAAATGGAAAAATGATTAGTTTAAAGTTGATTTGTATCCAAATATAGAAATGTGTCATTCTTTTTGGAATTGACTAAGGAGAGTGTGTCATATAAACTGAAATGGGGGGAGTATTATTTTATTCAAATTTTTTAAAATTTTCAAAAATAAACCACAAACTTTTTGTAGTTTTTTTAAAAAAAAAAAAAAATACTTTCACACGATCTTAACCAAACAAGTATCCAGAAAGTCTCAAGTGTTTTGTTCTGAACAAGCTGCATTTGGGCTTACACTAGCACATATAACTAATTCTGCTGTTATCACATGCTGAAATGTTGCAGCACAAGAGCTCAAAGATTGATGAGATTGGTGCAGTAAAGGTAGCAGCCTGAAATATGGCGTGTGGTTCTATCATTTGTTTAATCCTCAGACTTTGCAGTTGAGAATTTCGAGGGATCCTTTACTTAGTATTGTGAAAAATCTGAGGTACAGAAGTTAGTTTCCTGCTATACCCCATTAATTGAAGAACTTCATTGGCATGCCCTTTTGTTTCGATCTATTTTCTTCACATTAACTGAAGAACTTCATTGGCATGCCCTTTTGTTTCAATCTATTTTCTTCACATGGGCAAGATTGTTCCGTAGAGTTCACAGCTGATCAGATGCCTCCACAATTTTTGTGCATATGTGACTTTGCTTTATATAATTAAACTGTGTTTTCCTTTTCCAAAATTACCAACTTAAAAAACAGACTCATTCAACTATCTTTTCAATGTTAAAGAAGCAGCATATGCATCAGAAACAGGTATACTTGGTGTGCTTTAATTAGGTATCTAATAAGTATTTCTCCTCCTGAAAAGCCATATAAACTATTTCTTGTATTTTAACTGGATACATATTTTAGTGCTAAGGAGTAGATCGTCTCAATAGATTAGAACATCAAGAGGTAAAATATGGAAGTGGAAAGAGAAATATCAGCCTATTTATGGCACAAACTCAACATGCATATTATCCCAATGTTTGATTCTATACTAAGGTGAGTATAGAGTTTACAAATTTGACTACGTTGCCCTACATGTACGCTGGAGAATAAAAGGTGAATGTTGCTGCCAAAGGATAGTTGGAAAAGGACTGAAGTTTCTTATCCATATTGGAGCGCAGTTGAGATCATTTAAACAAGAAAAGCAACACAAGACAATCAATGATGTGTGATCCCTTAGCTTTTGGTTTTTGTTATTGTAGAATAACCTCTCATATATGGATTATATTTAAGATTCTTAGTTATGTCACTCAACTTTGATCCACAGAAGATGTCTTTGACCGTTTTAAATGGAGTATACCACTGACCAAGCATCTCATGGAATAAGGATTTTATCCAACTTAGATTATGTGAAAGCTTAGGCAGAATGGCTCTGAGATTTGGCAGTATGATACATATTCGTAGGTGAGAGGGTAAACTGGAGTTCAAAGCCTTAAAATGGAAGCAAAACTCCGCGAAGGAATTGCATGAGCAAATTGTCTAACTTTTTGCTCAAGCACCACCTTAGGGTGCATGACAACATCATCTTGAACAACAGTCTTGGTAAATCTGTTCACTAATTGGTTCGTAGAGTTATCATTAAAAGAAACCTGATGTAAACCTTGATTTAAAGAGACCTGATGTAAACTGATTCAGCTTTATTACGTAGCTTCTAGTGCCGCACTTGATTGAAGTCCTCTCTGATCCGTGCGTTAATCTTGCCTTCTTTTGTTCTCTAGACAATAAAAGAGACAAGAACAGTATCAGAAGGAAAAGGAGAAGGGATGGAAGGAAAATATGGATATCAGGAAATCCGTGTTACCTCATTGAATATTGGAAGTAGGAACTTCACTCCACATTAAACTTGCGTTGAATCTCTCAATGTTAAGACCCTGAATATAATTTACCAACAGTTAAGACTGGTGCTGTGTAACTAGTCTGGCAAGTATTTTGCTCCTTATCAGGATGGTTAATAGTTGGATGGACCATTTCTTAAATACATGGTTAATCCACTTGTCTATGTTTCAATATTAGATTTTTTGGGATAGAAGGAAGGAGGAGCTTGCTACTTATCCTTCATTTCTCCATAAGATGTTTAGATTGCATCAAAAGTGATTGTGGCAGCCTAATTTACACTCCTAAGTGTAAATTGAGTATTCCCAGCTACTACTAACAGGCGTAAACC